>NC_070598.1:3730443-3808647 GCF_027409825.1 Scomber japonicus | reverse complement strand
CATTTAATGTGTATTTTATCCTATTTCTAATTCAAGTTAGATATATATGTTATCAAGGAAGGACACAAGGAAGCAAGGAAGGGAGGAAAGGATTAAGGAGAAAAAGAGGGAGGGAGGAAGGAAGGAAGGAAGGAAGGAGGAAAAGAGGAAGGAAGGAACGAAGGAAGGAAGGTAAGGAGGAAAAGCGGAAGGAAGGAAGGAAAGGAGTAAGGACAAAATAGGAAGGAATTTAGGAGAGAAGGAAGGGAGCAAGGAAAGGAGGGAAGAAGGAAGGAAGGAAAGGATTAAGGATGAAAAGAGGAAGGAAGGAAGGAAAGAGGGGAGGAGGAAAGAAGGAAGGAAGGAACAGTCAAAAGAGACGGGGTCAATTTGACCCAGGAGGACGACAGGAGGGTTAAATTAACAGTGTAGTTTACTGTTTCAGTGCATTAATGTCATTTTATACTACAAAGTTTACTGTTCAACTATAAAATATCATGCATTCATTACATATCTTTATCATAAGTGTTTGATAATTACATTTAAAGGATCAATGCACAAAATATATGTTCATATAAATGTTCTCTTTATATATAAAATGATCAGCTGACACATTGATATTAGCCTTTTGTTACTCTTTAATATCAGTAATCAGTTGGGTTTCTTATATTTTTGTGCAGCTTTTAGTCACTTTAGTTAAACGTGTGCAGACTAACTTTAATATTAATAACTGATTATTATATTTTAACATGTTATAAAAATGTTAAAAGATGCATTTTGAGTTAAAGTCTGCAGCTTGTAAACACTGCTGCTGCTGCTGCTGCTCTCACTAATCCTCTAAGCAGCCTAAACAGCAGCACTCAGCTTTCATATTGTATTTACTGTGTGTGTGTGTGTGTGTATGTGTGTGTGTGTGTGTGGGGGGTGGAAGTACACACACACACACATAAACACACTTCTCATGACAGTCTCAGAAATAGTCGGTGCGGTTCGAGAGAGGACACCGTGTTGTTGGTCACTCGAGGAGGAGGAGGGGGGTTGGGGTTGGGGGGGTTAGCTTAGCTTCGGTTTCGGCGGGTCGGTCTGCATAACTCCACAACCTGCTGAACTTTATGTAACCACGGCGATGCTGAAACCCACACGGCAACCCTTACATAACCCCTCCAGCACATCTCAAATTAAACCAAGTCTGAAAGTTACCCATTAACTGTCAGCTCAAGGCCTGAATGTAGACTTCCTGTTCAGGAGTCTCATCATAATATTACATAACTCTGATCTCTGAGCTCCTGTCATGACATCACAGCTCAGTTTTTTAGGTTGTTTACAGGGCTGTCAGCGTTAACGCGTTAATCGCGATTAGATTAATGCAATCCATAACACGTTAATTTCTTTTAAAATTGCATTTTAATGTTGCAAGCCTTTTTGTCCCTTCTACTCCCCCGTAGACGGCTCCTCTAGCTGTAGCGCTATGCTTTGAAGTGGCCTCCTGCAGTAAACCTACCGCGCTGATGGAAAGTAAGAGAGCTACTGGACTTTTGAACGGCTTGTTTAACTTTAAAACACTTCCAGACGCTTCAGTTGACAAGTCAAAAGTAAAATGCAACCTGTGTCAAACGGAGTTTAACTACCACCGGAGTACGTGGAGTTTGAGTTAGCACCTCCACGCTAAACACCCAGGTGCAGCCAAGCCAGCCTCAGCTCCACCAAAGGACCATTTTGGAGTGTGGGAGTCGCAGCAGAGCCGTGATTGATTCCCAGTTAAGACACTCTGGTAAGAAATGCTTTACATTATGGGCTTAAAACTGCCTTCAAATGGAAAATAACAGGATTTTAAACATGCAATTCAAAACGCGATTAACTATGGAAATTCTGCGATTAATCACGATTAAATAAATTAATCGTTTGACAGCCCTAGTTGTTTACACTGAGCTTCTTGTATTTTGGCATAAACACACAGTCTGAAGTGTCTGAGGTGTGGGTGTTTGTGCTCCGTCAGCAGTCCTGTAAATAGAAGGTGTAAAGCTGCTCATGTTGAGGTGAGAGGAGCAACGCAGCCCTGCAGGGTTTGTTTTTATGCTTCATACACGAACTACAGCGACAGTCTGAGTGATATAACGTCTGCAACTAAAACTATTATTATTATTATAAAGTATTAATAGAAAGATTAACCAGCTAGTCTAGAAAAGATCAGAACAGTTAGAGGTAGAAATAAAAGCAGCAAATTCACATATTTAACCCTCCTGTGGTCCTAGAGTCAAGGAAAAAAGGGAGGAAGGAAGGAAGGAAGGACGGAAGGAAAGGAGGAAGGAAGGAAAGGAGGGAGGAGAAAGAAGGAAGGACGGAAGGAAGGAAGGGAGGGAGGGAGGAAGGAAGGAAGGAAGGAAAGGGGGAGGAAAGGAGGAAAAAGGAAGGAAAGGAGGGAGGAAGGAAGTAAGGAAGGAAGCAAGGAAAGGGGGAGGAAGGGAGGAAGAAGGAAGGAAAGGAGGGAGGAAAAAAAGGAGGAAGCAAAGGAGGAAAAAGGAAGGAAAGGAGGGAGGAAGGAAGGAAAAAAAGGGGGGGAGGAAGGAAGGAGGAAAGGAGGGAGCGGGAAGGAAGGACAGAAGGAAGGAAGAAAGGGTCAATTTGACCCGGGAGTTTTTTTGAGTTGCAAAATATTGTAATATTAACTCAATAATATAATCATCAGGATTTAAGGTTATTATCTCACACTGCCACTATAACTTTTAATTCTGCTGGTTTTATCTGTCTTTATCCTATTTTAGCCTAATTTTATTTCCATTTTACCACTTTTAAATAGTTAAATGTGTCTTTATCTTATTATATTCTGTCTTAATGCATTTTATGTTTTATATAAAGCACTCTGAATTGCCCTGTTGTTGAAATGTGCTGTACTAATAGATTTGCTTTGTCTGGTTAGAGGTTAAAGTAGTCTTAATCCTATTTTAGCCTAATTTTATTTCCATTTTAACACTTTTAAAATGATATTTAAGTGTATTTTTATCTTGCCATGTGTTGCTTTTATATTCTCTCTTGATGCATTTTATGTTTTATATAAAGCACTCTGAATAAATGTGCTGTACTAATAGATGTGCTTTGTCTGGTTGGAGGTTAAAGTAGTCTTAATCATCAAGGATTAACTCAAAAAAGAAGCTGATTTGTATTAAAGTCTTATTCACAGAACAAATAATAATAATAATAATAATAATAATAATAATAATAATAATAATATATAAATGACAGTAAAGGTTGAGTCAGGCAGCTTTCAACTATTCCACTAACTGTTGCAGCTCTTATTGCAGCAGATCGATGGGAAACAATGGATCCGACTGGTCTCTAACTCTGTGATTGCGCAATACTTCCTCAGAGTAAAACTGTGTTAAAAACAAACTCTTGGCTCTCGTGGTTCATGTTGCAACATAAGACGGAGAGAAGCTCACCTGCCAAGGATGCGAGACTCTCCGGTTTCAACACACAGCCGAGAGCTGAAGGCTTCAAAACTCGAGTTCTCCAACAGTTTCATCGCTGCCTGTGAAACACGAAGAAGAGAAAACATCAGTCAACAGACACATGAGGACAGTAAACAGACTTTTCTCTCAGTGGTGGAAAGTAAATAACACATTTACATAAATACAGTAGATAAGAACAACTCTGAGCTAGTTTAAGTGTTTCCATCTGATGCTACTTTATACACTTCACTCAGAGCTTTGTTTTTACTTCTTTCCTCTCCCATTAATCATCTCACAGCCCTCATACTCATCTGCTGGCCCTTCAGAGGGGCCCCACCCCTAGGTTGGGAACCTTTACTGTAATACTGCATACTACATCACTCATAATACTGCAGTACTTTTACTGTAATACTGCAGTACTTTTACTGTAATACTGCATACTACGTCACTATAATACTGCAGTACTTTTACTGTAATACTGCATACTACATCACTATAATACTGCAGTACTTTTACTGTAATACTGCATACTACATCACTCATAATACTGCAGTACTTTTACTGTAATACTGCATACTACATCACTCATAATACTGCAGTACTTTTACTGTAATACTGCATACTACATCACTCATAATACTGCAGTACTTTTACTGTAATACTGCATACTACATGGCTCATAATACTGTAATACTGCATACTACAACACTCATAATACTGCAGTACTTTAACATGCATTACATGTATTGAATGCATGACTTTAACTTGTAATATAACATTAATACATGACTACATTGCTACTATAGCTTAAAGAATCTAAATCAAAAGGTGTTTACTATTAATTGCACCTAAAACACCAGCTGTACTGTAGTGTAATTAACTACCTGCTGCGCATTTAAGATATCATAATTTTACCGTAATACTTCGAATACATCATTCATAATACTTATGTACTTTTACCGTAATACATCACTCATAATGGTTATGTACTTTTACTGCAAAACTTTGCATACTTTTACTGTAATACTAATGTACTTTTACATTACATTTATTAAATGCATGACTAACTTGTAATAGATTATTTTTACATTGATGTATCGCTATTTTATACTTTTACTACATCAAGCTCATAATACTGCAGTACTTTTACTGTAATACTTTAAATACATCATTCGTAATACGGATGTACTTTAACATGCATTATATTTATTAAGCATGATTTTAACTTGTAATATAGCATTTATACATTGCTATATTGCTACTTTCACTTCAGTAAAGACTCTAAATAAAAAGGTAATATTTACTATTAATTGCACCTAAAACACCAGCTGTATTATAGTGTAATTAACTATCTGCAGCGCCCCTTTAGGTCACATTTAAGACACAATAATAAAAACACCCATTTCCTCTATCTGGAGGGCAATAGACTGGTTATTTACCCCGCCGCCCCTCCCCCACTCTGCTCTATAACAGAGTTGACAAATCGTCTTCCTGGTTCAAATACGTCGATATTACACAACAATTGACTTACCTAGCAATATTATCCAGCACAGGGCAGAAAACAATAGCTCGAAGAAGTAGACTAGAAAGTAGAAACTAGTCTTTTATTCGCTGTTGTTTATATATATTAAAGCTCAAACTGTGCTAATGTTAGCTCCTTTTTTTTCTTTAAAGCTCTCTAGTTGTAACTGCTTTTCTCTCCACTTATCTTACATAAACACTCGGTCGAAGAGGAGTTATTCTGAGGCCTTTTATTAAATTTATAGAGAAACTACTCTTTCCGATTAAATGCGACGAGATTAAATCCAAAGACTGCTGGCGTCCGTCGGAGTCTGTCTGCAGCGGCATCCCTTTACGATTTCCCTACAAAAAAAAGCGTCGTATTAGCTGGATCAAGTCGCTTTTTCGGTAAGCGACCCGATCAAAAAAAGCAAGCAAATAACAAGCAATAAAAATAATTCGACCAAATCGAGCTAATGTTGCTATAAATCGTCGATAAACCTCCTCAACAAAGCGGCTATTCTCATCAAAACAACGGAATCCACTGTACCGTTGAAGCCAAGCCCCTCTCTATTTATATATATGCCGCGATGACGTACACACCTTCTTTCTTGTAAAAGCGCGCATTCTATTGGTTATTTGGAACGTCCGTTAAAAATGACAGCTCTTTTCATTGGTTAAAAAGCTATTTCGGTTACCGCCCCAACCGTTATAGAGAATATGATTGGTTGTTTGATACGTCCGTTAAGAATGACAGCTCTTTTGATTGGTTAAAAGGTTACTTCATGCGTCCCGCCTTCTCTTGTTAGTGAGCATGTGATTGGTTGTTTGATACGTTCGTTTAAAATGACAGCTCTTTTGATTGGTTAAAGGGCTATATGGTTGCTAGAGCTGGGTCTATTGTCTGGACTTGCCTGTTTATCAGAGAATGAAACTGCTGAAACAAGAAATAAACATTTTTTTATTGTGTTTTAAGTGTTTTTTTTTAGGGCTGCACTAAAAATTCAAGAGATCTTTATTGTCACAAGCGCAACAGCACAGCTGGTGGCAGCAGTGACATGTGATTTATTGTAAATTACTTCTTAAAACTCTTTTTTATAGACTTGTTTTTTATGTTTTACTTTTCTTTTGGCCTCACTGTTTGAATTCCTGATGTTATTTTGTCTTCTGAGTATCCTGCTTGTGCTTTGTCTATTAAGGCACTTTGTAAACTCTGTTTTTGAGGGTGCTATATTAATTTTAGAGCCCTATATTAGCCTATCACAGATATATTGGTATCAGTATATATGTTCAATATGCACCAATATATTTTTTAAGTTATATAGTTTATGTATATTTGATCATTTTTCTTGATTCAAGTTGAATATACGCACACATGTTACACACCTTGGTTGTGGTTGTGTTTTATTATTTATAGAAATTAATAATGACTAAATTCTCAGTGAAGTTTAATTACTTTAGTTTCAGACTAGTGCACTAATGTCATATTATAATATAAAGTTTATAGTTAAATGTAAAATATCATAAGTGTTTGATGACCACATTGCAAAATCAGTTAGTATATAGATTTTTTTACTCCCTAATATCAGAATCAGCATTGCTCCAAATATCCATTATCAGTCAGAGTCTAATATAGATAAAGTTATTATTACTATATTGTAGATATATTGTAGTGAAATTTAGCTTCTTCAAGCTCGAGTTCCAACTAAAGTACATTATAAAATATTTACACTTATAACAATGGAAAGAAAGATGAATAGAGAGGTATTAAAATAAATACAAATACTAATATTGCACATTAGAGTAGTAAATACATTAATAGTGTACTGAACATAAGTAAGAAGTGATAAATACTAAAGGGTAATAAATAACTCTGACACAATATAAATATCTCCTAGTAGGAAAGAATGTGTGTGTGTGTGTGTGTGTGTGTGTGTGTGTGTGTGTGTGTGTGTGTGTGTGTGTGTGTGTGTGTGTGTGTGTGTGTGTGTGTTATTTATGTTTTGTCTGCTTTTAAGAGTTGACGTTCATTATTTATCTCTTATGAACGCAGACTCTGTTCAGCCGCTTACAACCTTTAAACATACTTTATATACACAGTCTGACTTCTACACAGACATATCTAGTTTAAACTGTCATGATTTGTATATTTTCTTTATTATAAATGGTCCAATTTTGTCTTTATGCCCCAGATAATAATACAAATAATATAAATGTGACCCATATTTCATAATAAATAGGAAATAAGCAAAGAGACCCAGGCAAACTAAAACTAAGATACATAAGAATAAGCTATATTAACCTTCATGTCGTCCTCCTGGGTCAAATTGACCCCGTCTGTTTTGACTGTTCCTTCCTTCCTTCCTTCCATCTGTCCTTCCTCCCCCTTCTCTCTTTCTTTCCTTCCTCCCTCTTTCCTAGTTTCCTTCCTCCATCACCCTTTCTTCCTTCCTTCTGTCCTTCCTTTCTCCCTCCCTCCATCTTTCCTCCCTCCCTTCTTCTCTTTCTTTCCTCATCCCTACCTTCTTCCCTTCCTTTTTTCCTCCCTCCCTTCTTCTCTTTCTTTCCTCATCCCTATCTTCTACCCTTCCTTCCTTCCATCTGTCCTCCCTCCCCCTTCTCTCTTTCTTTCCTTCCTCCCTCTTTCCTAGTTTCCTTCCTCCATCACCCTTTCTTCCTTCCTTCTGTCCTTCCTTTCTCCCTCCCTCCATCTTTCCTCCCTCCCTTCTTCTCTTTCTTTCCTCATCCCTACCTTCTTCCCTTCCTTTTTTCCTCCCTCCCTTCTTCTCTTTCTTTCCTCATCCCTATCTTCTACCCTTCCTTCCTTCCATCTGTCCTCCCTCCCCCTTCTCTCTTTCTTTCCTTCCTCCCTCTTTCCTAGTTTCCTTCCTCCATCACCCTTTCTTCCTTCCTTCTGTCCTTCCTTTCTCCCTCCCTCCATCTTTCCTCCCTCCCTTCTTCTCTTTCTTTCCTCATCCCTACCTTCTTCCCTTCCTTTTTTCCTCCCTCCCTTCTTCTCTTTCTTTCCTCATCCCTATCTTCTACCCTTCCTTCTTTCCTCTGTCCTTCTTTCCTTCCCTCCTCCCTTCCCCTTTTCCTTTCTCCCTCCGACCTTCCTTCCTCCCTCCCTCCCTCTCTCCCTTCCTTCCTTCCTCCCCTTCCTCCTCCCTCCCTCCCTCCCTTCCTTCCTCCCCTTCCTTCTTTCCTCTGTCCTTCCCTCCTCCCTTCCCCTTTTCCTTCCTCCCTCCTCCCTTTCTTCCTCCTTCCTCCCTCCCTTCCTCCTCCCTCCTTCCTTCCCTCCCTCCCTTCCTTCCTTGACTTGAGGACAACAGGAGGGTTAAAAACATAAAGGCATCAGTCCTGTATTGTGTCAGATTTGATGTTTTAAGTACTTACCTATTATTCATTCTTCTTTATTGATGCTCTTTTTATATTTTTCTCTCCACTTGCTGCTGCAATCATGTACATTTCCCCTCTATTGGATTAATAAAAGGAACATCTTATCTCATCTTACATTGCATTAAATTGTAAGAATTAAGCTGTCACATTTCATTAAAGCCATAACAGCCTGCAGCCCGTAGCAACAGCGTAATGATGTGATGACATGTGAGGCACTGAAGGCAAAGAGAAAGAACATCCAACTAGGTTTGTGTTAAAAAATACTAATACACTACTACACATCTTTATAAAACCATAGTATTAAAATGATGTGTATAATGTCATTATTTGATGCGACACATATACCACCACATCGGCCCAGTGGCCTAATGGATAAGGCATCAGCCTCCGGAGCTGGGGATTGTGGGTTCAAGTCCCACCTGGGTCGTAAAGCGTCTGATGACTTGGTTTATAATGCAGCAAGGTGAACATGTGCAAAGTCTGCATTGTTGTAAAATCACTCATGACATGGGTTTCATGTGGGTTGACCTGCTGCATTATACTGTGAGTCTATTTATGCTTTCATTTACATAAAGTCAATGTCCAATATTTTCCAGCTCATCATATTTTAATGATAGAAATACAAAAAATCGGTGAGTCAGGTGACAGTCAGGTACAGGGGAGCGTCTGGGTGAGCCAGCAGCGAGAGCAAGGTGTCATCCATCCAGAAAGCATCGCCTGTCTGAGGGTGGCACAGCTTCTGCAGAGCGATAGAGAGAGGAAAGGAGAACGAGGGAGAGAGAGAGAGAGAGAGAGAGAGAGAGAGAGAGAGAGAGGTAGAGTTAGAGAGAGGGGGGGGGGGGTGGGGGAGGACGGAGAGAGAGAGAGAGAGAGGGAGAGAGAGAGAGAGAATGGATAAAAGAGAAGAAAAGAAGGAAGGAAGGAAGGAAGGAAGTAGCAAAAGAAGACAGGAACAAAAGATGGAAGGAAGTAAGGAAAGATGGAAGGAAGGTAGAAAAAAGACAGGAAGGAAGAAAAGATGGAAGAAAGGGAAGAAAGACAGACGGATGGAAAAAAGTGAAGGAAGAAAGGAAGGAAGGAAGGAAGGAAAGAAAGGAGTAAGGAGGGAGGGAGGGAGGAAAGGATGAAGAAGGAAGGAAGGTAAGGAGGAAAAGAGGAAGGAAGGAAGGAAGGAAGGAGAGAAGGAAGGAAGGAAGGAAGGAAGGAGAGAAGGAGAAGAAGACAGGATCGAAATATGGAAGTGGCCCATTTATAATGCAGCAAGGTGAACATGTGAGTTGACCTGCTGCATTATACTGTGAGTCTATTTATGCTTTCATTTAGATTAAAAGTCAAAGTCCAATATCTTACAGCTCCTCATATTTTATTGATAGAAATACAAAACGATCATCAGTGCATCAGCTGTTGTCGGTGAGTCAGGTGACGGAGATATAGTCTGAAACGTCGTCCAGGCCGGCGCTCTCATTGTCCAGGTACTCCAGGATCACGTTACCCCCGTTATACAAGGGAGAGTCTGGGTGAGCCAGCAGAGAGAGCAAGGTGTCATCCATCCGGAAAGCATCGCCTGTCTGAGGGTGGCACAGCCGCAGCTTCTGCAGAGAGAGGGGGAGGGAGGGAGGAGGGGAGGAGGGAGGGAGGGAGGGGGGGGGGGGGGGGAGGGAGAGGGAGGGAGGGAGGGAGGGGGGGGGGGGGGGGGGGAGGGAGAGGGAGGGAGGGAGAGAGAGAGAGAGAGGAGAGAGAGAGAGAGAGAGAGAGAGACTGGTCAGAGTTTGCTCTTTAAATTTAGCTAAATATGCAATTCAAACACTTGGTTTTAAACCTGAGGTGTGAAGGAAGGAAGGAAGGAAGGACAGATGGAAGGAAAGAAGGAAAAGAAGACAGGAACAAAAGATGGAAGGAAGTAAGGAAGAAAAAAGACAAGAAGGAAGGAAGGAAGGAAAAATGGAAGAAAAGATGGAAGAAAGGGAAGAAAGACAGATGGATGGATGGAAAAAAAGGGAAGAAAAGAAGGAAGGAAGGAAGGAAGGAAGGAAGGAAGGAAGGAGGAAAAGATGTAAGAAAGAGAAGAAAGACAGATGGATGGATGGAAAAAAGAGAAGAAAAGAAGGAAGGAAGAAAAAAGACAGGAAGGAAGAAAAGAGGGAAGAAAGACACGAAGGGAGGGGGGAAGGAAGGAAGGAAGTAGGAAAAGAAGACAGGACGGAAATATGGAATGAAGGAAGGAAGGAAGGAAGGAAGGACGAAGGACAGACAGAAGGAAAGAAGGAAAAGAAGACAGAAACGAAAGATGGAAGGAAGGAAGAAAAAAGACAGGAAGGAAGGAAGGAAGGAAGGAAGGAAGGAAAGTGGGCCGGATTAGATCCTTTGGCGGTCCACTTCTGGCCCTCGGGCCTCATGTTTGACACCTGTGTTTTAAACATCTTAAAAGCATGAGTGTTTGTCTTCCTGCCACCAGCTTGAAATAAAAACAACCTGAGGGGAAAACAAGAAGAGTGAAAACACTGAACTCTGGTGAAGCTCACTTCCTGTGAGCAGAGCTGCAGACAGGAAGTAGCTCAACACCTGACACCAGCTGCTCGGTTTGTGCCAACTCAGCTCCATCTATTGGTTTGTCAATTATGGAGGAGCCTATTCTCTCTCTCTCTCTGTCTCTCTCTATCTCTCTCTACCCCCCCTCTCCCTCTCTCTCTGTCTCGCTCTCCCTCTCTTTGTCTCTCTCTCTCTCTACCCCCCGCCCTCTCTCTCTCCCCCTCACACTGTCTCTCTCTCTTTCTCTCTCTCTACCTCTCTCTACCTCTCTCTACCTCCCTCACTGTCTCTCTCTCTCTGTCTCTCTCCCTCTCTCTCTCTGTCTCTCTCTTCCTCTCTCTCCCTCTCTCTTCCTCTCTCTCTCTGTCTCTCTCTCTCTCTCCCTGTCTCTCTCTCTCTCTGTCTCTCTCTCTCTCCCCCCCTCTCTCTCTCTGCTGCTGCTGCACCCCTCATCAGGTTCAGGTTCAGGTTGCAGACACACATCACATCTACTCTCTGACAGCTCAGGAATAAAAAAATGTTGCAGTTCTTATGAGTGAAAGTTATGAAACAGACGAAGAAGAAAGATGTCAGTTAGTGTTTCGTGTTACCTTCGCTGTCAGCACGTTATTGTTGTTTTTCAGGCTTGCCAGAGACGCTGCGTAATCCACCACTTTGCCCACGCTCCATTTAGAGCAGAAGAACATGGGCTGGCTGGAGGTCTTAGAGTCTTTAGGAAGATACACCTGGAAATACGTTCTTTCAGTCTGAGGAAGAGAAGAGAAGAAGAAAGGGGACAGGAAGTAATCAGCAAGACAAAACTTATAATAATAGAAAAATGTAATGTTGTATATTTTCCTTTCTTCCGTTCATCTGTCCTTCCTTCTTTCCATCTTTCCTTCCTTCTTGTCTTATTTTCCTTCCTTCCCTTTTTCCTTACTGTCTTCTTTTTCTTTCTTCCTACCTCCCTTTCTCCCTTCTCTCTTTCCTGTCTTATTTTCCTTTCTTCCGTCCTTCCTTCCTTCCTTCCCTTTTTCCTTACTGTCTTCTTTTTCTTTCTTCCATACTTCCTTCCTTCTTTCCTACCTCACTTTCTTCCTTCTCTCTTTCCTGTCTTATTTTCCTTTCTTCCGTCCTTCCTTCCTTCCCTTTTTCCTTACTGTCTTCTTTTTCTTTCTTCCATACTTCCTTCCTTCTTTCCTTCCTCCCTATCTTCCTTCTCTCTTTCCTTCCTTCCTTCCTTCCCTTTTTCCTTACTGTCTTCTTTTGCTTTTTTCATTCTTCCTTCCTTCCTCACTTTCTTCCTTCTCTCTTTCCTGTCTTGTTTTCCTTTCTTCCGTCCTTCCTTCCTTCCCTTTTTCCTTACTGTCTTATTTTTCTTTCTTTCATACTTCCTTCCTTCCTCACTTTCTTACTTCCTTCCTTCCTTCCCTTTTTCCTTACTGTCTTCTTTTTCTTTCTTTCATACTTCCTTCCTTCCTCACTTTCTTACTTTCTTCCTTCTCTCTTTCTTGTCTTATTTTCCTTTCTTCCATTCATCTGTCCTTCCTTCCTTCCTTCCTTCTTGTCTTATTTTACTTTCTTCCATCCATCCTTCCTTCCCTTTTTCCTTACCGTCTTCTTTTTCTTTATTCCATCCTTCCTTCCTTCTTGTCTTATTTTCCTTTCTTCCATCCTTCCTTCCTTCCCCTTTTCCTTACTTTCTTCATTTTCTTTATTCCATCCTTCCTTCCTTCTTGTCTTATTTTCCTTTCTTCTGTCCATACTTCCTTCCTTCCTTCCCTTTTTTCTTACTGTCTTTTTCTTCTGTCCTTCCTCCTTCCCTCCCTTTCTTCCATCTTTCCTTCCTTTCTTCTTTTGATTCCTTACTTCCCTCTGTCCTTCCTGTCTTATTTTCCTTTGTTCCTTTCTTCTGTCCTTCCTTCTTTCTTTCCTTCCTAATTTCCGTCATTCTGTCCTTCCTTCTTTCCTTCCTTCCTAATTTCCGTCATTCTGTCCTTCCTTCCTTCCTTCCTTCTCTCTAATGATCTGGCCCACATCAGATCAGATTGAATGTAAATGAGTTAGGCCCCACCTGTACAGAGTATTAACACATTGATACTCTATAGAGAGGATATTTACCTGAGGCAGTCCTTTGTCTCCTGCAGCGTGAAGTTTCAGTTTCATTAACGCTACCTTCGCTGCAGTCGCGCTGTTCTTCGCTCCTCTGCGCCCTTTACTTTTGGATCCAGCCTTTGACTCTGAGTTATCAAAAACATAATCCAAATGTAAGAGAGTTGACAGCATGTTGTTTAATACTGACCCCATGTGGACAAAAAGAGGAATGACAGAAGAAGATCTAACTACAGTAACTGACCCACGATCTTCTGCACCAGCTCTTTGGTCGCTGCCATTCGAGGCTTCTGGACTTCCAGCTTCTCACACTTGTGATCATCTTGATGACGATGGCTGCAAGTAAAGAATAAAAACTTTTAACACACACTGATGAAAGAGCATTATAGATTAATTTTCTGTTACTGAATGAAAAGACGTACGCTAAGCAGAAATGGTTTCCACACTGCGGACAGATTACAGGCAGCAGTTCTTTTCCTTTGCAGTCTTCAAATGAACACGGATAGCTGGTGCTGCCGCCTGCAGGCTGAGGTTCCCTTTTTACCGACTCCTGAAACAGAATCAGAGGAAATCAGGTAGAAATAAACAAGAGACAGTGGTAGTATATAAATAACCAGACAGAGGAGGAAATGTAAGTTTGACCTACAGCTGAACATGAATGAGCTTCTCTGCTTCTGTGTTCAAGGCTGTAAGAGAGAAAACAAGAAGCATTTATTTTATTATTTTATTAAAAAGCACATAAACACACAAAATAGGAATTATATGAGGAGAAAGGTAATAAAGTGTGTTTAGTCCTGCTTCTACTTTACTGTACTGAACACAGTTATTAACCTTCCTGTCGTCCTCCCGGGTCAAATTGACCCCGTCTGTTTTGACTGCTCCTTCCTTCCTTCCTTCCTCCCTTCCGTCTGTCCTTCCTCCCTCCTTCTCTCTTTCTTTCCTCCCTTCTTTCCTTCCTTTCCTTCCTCCCTTCCCTCTTTTCTTCCTTCCTCTTTTCCTGTCTCCCTCCCTCCTTCTCTCTTTCTTTCCTTCCTTCCTTCCTTTCCTTCCTCCCTTCCCATTTTCCTGTCTCCCTCCTTCTTTCCTCTGTCCTTCCTTCTTTCCTTTCCTCCCTCCTTTCCTTCCTTCCTCCCTCCCTCCCTTCCTCACCCCCTCCTTTCCTTCCTTCTTCCTCCCTTCCTTCCTTCATCCCTCCTTTCCTTCCTTCTTCCACCCTTCCTTCCTTCTTCCTACCCTTTCACCTGTAGTCACCAGAACTTCACTAATACTGAAATACTGAACTTTTTAATAAATTACCTCCAACATATCTTTAGCATTTGTACACTGACATTAACATACTGTATCTACAATGAGACAAATCCAGCCCATAATATGATCTGTGTCCATTAGTTGAGCTGTGGTCAAGTTATTTTGAAAGTACCATTTTCTTCCTTTTAACCGAGTAGTTACTGTGTGGTAAACCCCTTTATTTCCACACTTCCCTTCTGTGTCTAAAGGTCACTTTCATTTCGTGTTTGAGGTGATGAATTCTTACCAGAAAACACCGCTGCAAGAGTCACACACAAAGGGAAGGAAATCTAGAAGAGAAGCAGAGAGGAGAACAAGTTCAGACATGTTAGTTTCACAACTAAAATCAATACAGATGACTCATTGTTTCCTATCAGTTTAATTCAATTCAACTCAATTCAAAAGGGACACGATCTAATTCAATCCAATACAACAGCTCTGCTTTAAATCCTACATTTATGAAGTTTATACATTTTCAGTTTTTGTTAATATTATTAGAAAGGTGATAATTCTACTTTATGTTAATTATTAAGTGGTTGTGGTGTATTATGGTGCATTATATTGACTGGTGTTCCTAATATGTTGCCCCTTGTCATGAATGTTTAATGGAGTGGACAAAATATTAGGAACATCATTCAATATATAATACATCCATACACCTCCATCACCCACTATGACCTAAGTAATAAACATTAAGTAGAATTATCACCTTTTTGACACTATTAACACAAACTGTAAATGTATAAACTTCATAAAATTATTATTTATAGCAGAGTTGTTGTATTGGATTGAATTAGATTACACAGGTGTAACTAATAAAGAGGACAGTGAGTGAGTGTATATAACTATGTACACAGTTAGCTAAATGTATATATTAAAGTTAGTTTAATATACTTACATACAAATAAGTGACAGCTGTATAAACACTGGAATATTTTTATTATAGAGAAATGTATTAAAAGTTACGTTTTTGTCAGCTGTGATTGATCTGTTTTTATTTTGTAGAGTTTGGTAACTTAATTAATGTAACTAATGTATTTTAATATAGCTGTATTTTGGGTGTCTTATAAGTTCATTTGTATGTGCATGACAACCAAACAATAACAACACACAAACACTCTGGTATAAAGCAGTGACTTAGACAGTGATGTGAGGCTCGTTATGGCACAAATAGATGATTAAAAGTGTTTAATTAGGTAGATACCGATGTTAGTGTTTATGCTGACTTATTTAGATATAGACATTATTTCTACACCTTTAATTGTTTTACACACAAAAAGTTTTAATCACAAATGACTGAACATTAAGTTAGCTGGGCGGCTAACTATGCTAAAAACAGACACTTCATCTCATTTATAGTGATAAAAACCAACACCGCTAACATATATCTTCATGTACTGTAACACAGACTGAGTGTTATAATAATAAACAGACCTTGCTGATGACATGAATCAATCTCACAATGTTTCCCAATATCTAATTCAGCCATGAGTTAGCAGGTTAGATGCTAGATGCTAGCTGTTAGCTGTTAGCCTTCCGACGTCAACACGAACTTTGACCCCCGAACACTGACGTCACATGACTCAGAACGTTGACACCGCCCATACAGTCACGTCACATGACTTTTTCTTTGTTTACTTTTTCTTTAGTAGCTTTATTGTCATTATATTAAGGGTCAGAGAGTAATATAATGATATTTAGATAGCACTCCCTGATCCATAAGAACATTTAAGACAATTAAAAACGAAATAATTTAAGACATAAATAAAATATTAGTAATTTCTGAGTGCAATAAACTGCAATATGCAATATATAATGTCACAATTATCATGATTATTGTTTGTATTACATACTTTACTATTATTGTTATTATTTTTCGTACTTATTTGTTGTTCTTTATTCTTTCTTATTGTAATATTGCAAATGTCCCTATTGTGGGAATAATAAAGGAATATCTTATATTATAAAAAGGTGCAAACTAGCAGCAATGCTTGTTGTAATATTAAGCCATATGCCATATTTTGTAATTAATAAAATTACACCCCAACACTTGGTATAATCGGGTATAATGTAACAAGCTAGATGACATTATTGTTCACACTCTTGTACAGTAGGTGGAGTTATGCACCTTAAACTTGTTTGCAATCCGCCTCTAAACCAAGAGAAGAAGAAGAAAGGGTGTCGGGTTTCATTACGTCACGCAGGTGTGGTGTGACAGGTGCTTTCACTGATTTGAATTGAAAAAGTTGAAAGTCGTCGAGCAGGAAAATCTACTGCCAACACTCCCGCCTGTAGAAAGCTTTTAAAGCAGGAGAGTTCGTGTATGATTTAGTTACTGGAAGGAAGAAAGCAGCAAAAAAATGAGTAAAATCTCCAAATTATTCAAAGGGAGCTCCGGCTCGAGCTCGGGTTCATCCAGCTCTTCCTCCTCCAGGTCCAAACACCACCACCGGTCCCGAGGAGCTCCTTCACCGCAGGAAGCCATCCACAAACTCAGAGAGACAGAGGAAATGTTGACAAAGAAACAGGATTACCTGGAGAAAAGGATAGAGCAAGAACTCACGATAGCCAAGAAGAATGGGACCAAAAACAAGCGAGGTATGTTTGTTCTCCTCCTGCACCACTCTCTTCTTTATTCTGCGGACTGCACCTTTAACCTACATACAATGTGTTATCTCTGGAAGGCAAATGTTACAATGATATTTATTATGATATCAGGACAGACTGTAAACTCAGGTACAGATATACTTTTTCCTGTATGATGATTTATGAGTTTGTAGCTTTGATTACAGCAGCAAGTAAAACAGGTTCATAACAAGTGAAGTTTCTATGAGAAGGAAAACAGAGAGAAGTATCCAGATACTTTACTCTGTTAAAAGTACTAATACAACAATGTAAAAATACTTCATTACAAGTAAAAGTCCCATTACAAGTCTGTTAAAGTATTACAGTAAAAGTACTGCAGTATTATGAGTGATGTAGTATGCAGTATTACAGTAAAAGTACTGCAGTACTATGAGGGATGTAGTATGCAGTATTACAGTAAAAGTACTGCAGTATTATAGTGATGTAGTATGCAGTATTACAGTAAAAGTAGTGATATATTATTATATATGACATCATTAGATTATTAATAGTGAAGCATCAGTGTTAGAGCAGCATGTTACTGTTGTAGCTGCTGGAGGTGGAGCTAGTTTACACTACTTTATATACAGTTAGCTAGTTTATACTACTTTATATACAGTTAGCTAGTTTATACTACTTTATATACAGTTAGCTAGTTTACGCTACTTTATATACAGTTAGCTAGTTTATGCTACTTTATATACAGTTAGCTAGTTTATACTACTTTATATACAGTTAGCTAGTTTATACTACTTTATATACAGTTAGCTAGTTTACTTTATATACAGTTAGCTAGTTTATACTACTTTATATACAGTTAGCTAGTTTATACTACTTTATATACAGTTAGCTAGTTTACACTACTTTATATACAGTTAGCTAGTTTACGCTACTTTATATACAGTTAGCTAGTTTATGCTACTTTATATACAGTTAGCTAGTTTATACTACTTTATATACAGTTAGCTAGTTTATACTACTTTATATACAGTTAGCTAGTTTACGCTACTTTATATACAGTTAGCTAGTTTATGCTACTTTATATACAGTTAGCTAGTTTATACTACTTTATATACAGTTAGCTAGTTTACGCTACTTTATATACAGTTTGCTAGTTTATGCTACTTTATATACAGTTAGCTAGTTTATACTACTTTATATACAGTTAGCTAGTTTATACTACTTTATATACAGTTAGCTAGTTTAGTCCAGTGGTTCCCAACCTAGGGGTGGGGGCCCTCCAAAGGGTCAGCAGATAAATATGATTTCTTATGTCAAAAGTTGCTGTATCACTCGTTGAATCACCTCCACAGTAAAAATAAACATTGTTATGTAATGGGAGGAACCTTGATTCCTTTGTTTGTGAACACACACACACAAAAATGTGACAGTGTGTCAACACACTGGTACAGTAAGATCTGAGATAATCACCCAGAATCCCTTTCACATCTACAATCCTCTCCCTCTTCTTCTCCCTCTTCCTCTTCATCAGCTGCTCTGCAGGCGCTGAAGAGGAAGAAGCGTCTGGAGCAGCAGCTGACTCAGATCGACGGCACGCTCTCCACCATCGAGTTCCAGAGAGAAGCGCTGGAGAACTCTCACACCAACACGGAGGTGCTGAAGAACATGGGCTACGCTGCCAAGGCCATGAAGAAGGTCCACGAGAACATGTGAGAAACCGACGACAGGAAATAAGAGTTAAACTGAGATGATAACACGACATTTACGCCCTTCTTTTAAAAAGCTCCTGGTGAAGAGCAAATTGTTTCATTATCTTACCTTCATACTTTTCTTATATAACAGATAACAGGAAATACAATCAGATTATGATCAAAGTTTAAAGCTGCTTCAAGTGAAACCTTTTTAAAGTGAGAAACAAAAGTAAGTTTCCACCTCTATATTGATATTTTGGAGCTACTGTGAATATCTTTGCATGATTTCCAGTTTAAAACTTCTTATTTATTTTGTACTGGTCCTTTAAGCAGCCACTCAGTTCAGGTTTTTATAGCCTAATGCAAACTTTCACCACATCTAAAAGCTTTTTCCTCAAAAATATCAACTTCTCAAACACATCTGTGCATGTTTGAGCCCAAATCTGACTTGAAATGTTAGAGCAGGAGCCCTTAGCAACCGCCTTAGCAACCAAGCCTGCAGAACAAAACTCTCAGGGATCATTTCTACCAATTTTTTTTCCTTTTTTATTGATCTTCATTTCAAACATTTTCACAATAAAAAACAAAAGCAGGAGAGAAGAGCAGGAGACCTTAGCAACCGCCTTAGCAACCGCCTTAGCAACGAAGCCTGCCACGTCTAACAGCTAAAATCCAACTAAGTAGCAGAAAATGACCAAAAGCAGATGATGTCACCTTTAAGTTTATCTCTCTCTCTCTCTTTTTTCTCTCTTTCTGTTTTTCAGGGACGTGGATAAAATAGACGATCTGATGCAGGACATCACAGAGCAGCAGGATGTCGCTCGAGAGATCAGTGAAGCCATTTCTGGACCTTTCGGAGAAACGTTTGATGAGGTCGAGATCTCAGCTAGCTTTTCATCACATTCTCTCTCTTTCTTTCTCTCTCTTTCTCTTTCTTTCTCTCTCCTTCTCTCGCTCTCCCTCTTTCTCTCCCTGTCTCTCTCTCGCTCTCTCATTCTTTCTTTCTCTCTCCCTCCCTCTCTTTCTTTCTCTCTCTCTTTCCCTCTTTCTCTCTCTCCCTCTTTCTCTCCCTTTCTCTCTCTCTCGCTCTCTCTTTCCCTCTTTCTTTCTCTTGCTCTGACGTTCTTTCTTTCTTTCTCCCTCTCTTTCTTTCCCTCTTTCTCTCCCCCTCTCTCTCTCTCTCCCTCCCTCTTTCTTTCTCTCTCTCTCTCCCACCCTCTCTCTCTCGCTCTCTCTTTCTCTCTTTCTTTCTCTTGCTCTGTCGTTCTTTCTGTCTTTCTCCCTCTCTTTCTTTCTCTCTTTCTCTCCCCCTCTCTTTCTCTCGCTCTCTCTTTCTCTCTCTTTCCCTCTTTCTTTCTCTTGCTCTGTTGTTCTTTCTTTCTTTCTCCCTCTCTTTCTCTCTCTCTCTCTCTCTGAGTTTAAAAGCTGTTAATCTCTGACCTCACCTGTGTCGTGTTGTGTTTTGTCAGGACGAGCTTCTGGCCGAGCTGGCTGAGCTGGAACAGGAGGAGCTGGAGGACAACATGAAGAGGATGGGAGGGCTGCCCAGCGTTCCCTCCTCCAAACTACCGTCAGCCAGGCCCAGTCAGCGCGCAAGTATGTACAACACTGAGAGTAAAGCTGACACAACAAAGGACAAAATATTTCAAATTTTACCTGCAACTTTAGACTTAGAAAAACTTTAAAGAGACACAGAGACACTTTAAAAGACACCAAACAAGCAATCCAAATCATCCATAACAGCAACACCGCAGAAAGGTCCAGTTAAAATCACAAATATATAATATAATATAATATAATAAAATATAATATAATATAATATAATATAATATAATGCACATTCTCTTGTATCCCCCTAATTTTATTGGGTTGTTGCCATGGGAACCAATTAGTTTTTTTGCACTATTGGTTCTACAAGAGTAAGACTATACAGAATATTTAAATTTGCTGCTTTTTTTTTTTTGGTTTGCATATGAATATATTCCTAAACTTTAAATAGACACATTAAAAAATCATGCATAGCAGCAACGCCGCTTGGTCATCACAGTTCAATTCATGACACATAGAGTAAGGTCCAGTTAAAATCACAAATAAGGAAGTAAATAAATAATATATTGCACTCATTCTCTTATATCCTCTGTCCATAAGAAAATAAAAAAATAAATCATAAATATGAATAAACAACATACTGTACCTCCTCCAAACTGTACCTGGCTGCCTTAACTTGTTTAATTGAGTTGTTGCCATGGGAACAAATTAGACTGTAACTCTAAAATAAAATAAAAAAATCATAAATATGAATAAACAACATGCTTCCCCACAGTCCAACATTGTACTCCAAACCCTACCTGGCTGCCCTAACTTGTTTAATTGGGTCGTTGCCATGGGAACAGATTAGACTGAAACTCCACAGAGAGTAGATGGGTCATCCTGCTGTTCACCCCGTGAATTTTTCTTTTTTCTGTGAGTGATTCTGAAGACAGACAATACAATAACTTAAAGATTTATAGACTAAAGACAATAAGACTACAGAATATTTAAACTAGCTGCTTTTTTTTCTTTCTTTTTGTTTGCATATGCCTTTTTATTTTGGTGACAGGAAATGAAAGCAGAGAGAGATGCATTGTAGTTCATGTTTGGCACCTTTAGGCCAAAGATTAGCTATTTATCCATTAAAGGGGGAAAATAATAAAAGTGAAATGAATCCTTAAATGTTTCCTTTTCCTTTTTTTTTTACAGCCACCAAGAAAAGGGCTGAAGATGATGACGACATGCGCATGCTGGCTTCGTGGGCAACTTAAAGCACTTTAAAGCTGCGATTTGATGTAAAAGTGACAAATTAACAGAAATCTCTTTCTTAAATTTTTTCTAACAGTTTTTTTTTTTTTTTTTTTTAGGGAAAATGAAGATCTTTGTATTATTTTTTTTAAATCAGCGTCATCACCTTGTAACACCTTGTTTACAGGTTTTATGTAACAGGAAACTGCATTTAAGTGAAGGAATCCACACACTGAAGTATCTATTTCTCTTTTTTCTCTCTTCTTTCTGTTTCTTTTTCTTTTTCTTTGTGATTTCTTATCCAACCTGCTCAGAAAGAACTGCTTATTAAAGGTGTAATGAAGGCATAACCGGGATATGATGTTATTAAACTCACTGAGCAGATGTTTTACTGCATCTCATTCAGCTGTAAATACACTTGGATTATACATTAACATTGTACATATTTTACTTTTTTGATGTTCGACTAATAAAAACACTCCTCTAATAGTATTTATTGTTCCTTTTGTCCTTTTGTGCTGCAGATAACAGATTATTATTGGCTACTTGTGTCCCAAAATCTTTTGAAAACACCTTTTATTGTTGTAAATAATCATTATTTAACATGGTTACTGAATACATATATTGCTGTTTTTAATTATTTGAAATCAATTTTTTTAATATATTTAGTAAATAAATCATGATGTGGGCTTATTAGGAGCACATATGGGCTTAAATGGAGTCACAGTACCAATTAAACCCACTTTATTCATCAAATATCTTTATTTTATATTCCAAAATCTACATGAACTAATGAATACATTTTACAATGAGAGATAAATGTTGCTTTATAAGAAATGATCTCCCTTATAAATCATGTCAGTATCCATAACAACACGTCTGGGCTTAGATCTTAGGAAGGAAGGAAAATAGGAGGTAAGGAAGGAAGGAAGAAAGGAAAGAAAGAAAGAAGGAAGAATGGAAGGAAAGAAGGAAGTGAGGAAGGAAGGAAGGAAAGACACACGGAAGGAAAATAGGAAGGAGGAAAGAAGGTAAGAAGGAAGGAAGGACAGATGGAGGGAACATTTACCCTAACAGCTGAAAACATTGGTTAGAAATTAGAAAATCCATCAAATGTAATAAGTTACATTACTTTGATGAAGTAATTGAAATAGTTACATTACTTATTACATTTTAAATAGAGCAACTAGTAATCTGTAACCTATTACGTTTCCATAGCGACCTTAACAACCCTGTTTTATGTGTGTTATCATGTTATATTTGACAGCTGGTTAGACATTAGACACAGCTTTCCATGACGTCAGATTCTAAACTTTTATTTTGACACGCGTATATTTGTTTGTAACGTTCCATTTTCTTGGTCGTCTTATTTTGGAAGACGTGGGCCGGAAATACGTCACGTCTCCGTCAGCTGGTAAAGGAGGAAGAGCTAGCCGCCCAAAGTCAAATAAAGACGTGAATAAGTTTAAAAACCCGTCATTTAACCCATTAAAACACGCAGTATGGACACGAACAGACCCGCACACACTGAAGGTGAGTCTCAGGCTTCTTTCTCTTCTTAATACGGAAGTTTAACTCTGAGTTTTTAAACATTTATGGCTCATTTTAGGCGCATAAATAAGTTAGCGCGCTGCAGGCTAATTAAACACGTTTCACACGTAGCTGCAGAAATAGAAACATTACACCTGTCTTTATAGGTTCATTACACTGTTATTAACTGCTTATTACTACTTTATTCACATGCATTATAAGCTATAGGAATTAAATGATTTTACAATAAGTTAAATTAGTATAACAAGTTGATATGCTGCCCAAAAACTGATAAATAAGTAAAAAAGAAGTGTTTATTCATCTTTTTACATCTGTATATAACTTTAATTCACTTTCTATATTCACATGTATTATAAGCTATATTAAATAAATGGTTTTCTAATAAGTTACATGAGTATAACTGTGTATAACTTACTAATTTACTACATTAAAGTTTATATTCTGCCCAAAACTGATAAATAAATAGGTAAATAAGTGTATATACAGGATAGGAATATTAAAAATCATCTTTATATAACTTTAATTCACTTTCAAATGTATAACACATAATAAAAAAGCCAAATATGTACTATAAATTCACCATTTTTTGTCTTAGAGGTGTAAAGTTAACACTTAAATTGGTGTAAAGATGAAATAATTGCTTCTATTTTTAAATATTTCTTTAAAAGCAAAAATGAAGGTTTAAAGTTAAATGGTTTCAGTTTGTAAAATGTGGATATTTGCTGGTTTTCTGCAGTAGAGTAATGTATATTTTGGGGGTTTAGGATGGTTGGGGGTGTTAAAGTAGAGCTGGACTCATTAAAAACTACTAAATGAATCATTAAATGCTTTTTTAAGAAGAAATATCTGATTTTTCTTTGGTTTCAGTTTCTTAAATGTGAATACTTCCTGGTTTCTTTAGTGTCTCATTACAGTGAATTCAACATCTTTAATTTTATTGCTGGTTAACAACATTACAAATACTAAACCACATATTATTATTAAAAGAGGAACTACTTTAACTTCTTGGTTTCTTTGGTCTCTTATGACATTAAATTAAATATGCTTTGGTTACAAGATGTTAGTCAAGATAAAATAAGACATTTAAAAGATGTCATCTTTGCTTTGCTTGTGGGAAGCAGTGATAGAGTGACATGTTTCACTATTTTATACACAAAAAACTAATTAGTTGCAGCTCTATTTAGAAGATAATTCAACATATAATTAAATTAATTGTTAGTTGCTGTAATAAAATGTTGTATTAACTCTTTTTAAAATATATTACAACACTGAATGTCTTGCCTTGCTTTAATCTTCTAAAGTTATAAATTGATTTCCCCCAAAAAAAGTGTTAAATTTCTCCACTCTCCCTGCTGTTAAATAGTTTTTAGGAGTAAATTTGAAAAGAGCTTCTTTAATTTGAAATGCTTGTAAACAGGAAGTTAACTACAAATGCTCAACCTGGAAGTTACAAAGAGCATTTATCTTTATTTTCTGACATTAAATAGACCAAACATCACAGTAAATTAATTGCTCATTGCAGTAATAAAGTGATATATAAACTCTCTTTTAATTTGAAATGCTTGTAAACAGGAAGTTAACTACCAATGCTCAACCTGGAAGTTATGAAGAGCATTTATCTTTATTTCCTGACATTAAATAGACCAAACTGTACATTGCAGTAATAAAGTGATATATAAACTCTTTCCTGACCCTTCATCTCTTACCTTTCCCTCCACAGCTGGAGACTCCACCGCGGCCGACGAGGAAGCCAAAAAAGCCGCAGCAGCCGCCGCCGCCAAGCTCGCCAACCGCCTCCCAGAGATCCGCCTGGTTGTCCTCGGCTGGCGTTGGCCCGGAAAGAGCCTGACAGGAAACACCATCATCGGCCGGGAGGAGTTCCGCCTTGAGCGAGCCGCCGAGTTCTGCGTTAAACGTCAGACGGAGGTGCTGGAGCGGCAGGTGACGGTGGTCGATACCCCCGGTTGGTTCTCCACCCAAGACACGCCTCCGTCCTACAAGCAGGAGCTGGTCAGAGGAGCCTCGCTGTGTCCTCCGGGTCCGCACGCCTTCCTCCTCGTCATCCCCGTCGGCATGTTCACCGAGGTGGACCGAGCCCGCATCGAGGAGCACGTGAGCCTGTTCGGGGAGCGGGTGTGGAGGCATACGATCGTGGTGTTCACGTGGGCGGAGGTGCTGAGGAACATTTCCATCGAGAGGTACATCCGCCGAGAGGGGAAGGATCTGAAGTGGGTGCTGGAGAAGTGCAAGAGGAGGTACTTCGTCATCAATAACTGCATATTCGGGGAGCATCCGCAGGTAGGACGCTTACTGGAGAAGGTGGAGAAGATGGTGGCGGAGGAAGGAGGGATTTATAACCCGGAGGAAGTGGAAGAGAAGAAAGAGGAAGAGAAGAAGGAAGAGGAGAGGAAGCCGCTGGATGAGAATCAGAATCCAGCCAGAGAGGGGAGAGAGCTCGGAGCGAGACCCAAACAGAACTCGGGGCTGAATCTGTCCAAAGCCATGGAGGTGGAGTCGCTTTCCAGTGAGTCATGCTTTTATTTTGACACTCACAACAAAACAGGAAGTTAGTGAGATTCTGTTTTTTAGTTTTTTCTTTTTATTATATTAGTTTGTAATCCACGCATTTACTCATTCCTTATAAACACACAGTGATGCTTTTATTTTGACGCTCACAAAAACAGGAAGTTACTGAGACTCTGTTTTTTAGTTTTTTCTTTTTATTATATTAGTTTGTAATCCACACATTTCCTCATACTTTACGACACAGGACACAAAAAAAAGAACCGCGCCCTAAAAAACTGAATTTCTGGTTTTTAACTTTTTAAAAACAAGCAGTCCACACATTTCCTCATTCCTTACAAACACACACACACACACACACACACACACACACACACACACACACACACACACACACACACACACACACACAGCTCTTCAATTATATACAATAAACCTAAATTAAGTCCAAAGACAAGATAAATCATCGTGTATCCGTTTCCTGTTATCCAATGACGACTTCCTGAGGGTGAAAAATAAGATATTTAATCAAATAAATAAATAAATAAATAAAAAGTTGGAGCAGTCAACTAAATACTTTTTGAAGAAGAAGAGCTTATAAACTTATAATAAGTACTTTTAATCTATATTATATCTGACTTGTTATAGAGTTGAATTGGATTTCAGAGTCTTGCTTTAATTTTGTGAAGTTATAAAATGATTGCCTCCCAAAAAAGTGCTTAATCTCTTCACTCTGCCTGCTGTAAAATAGTATTTAGGAGTGAATTTAACATGAGCTTCTTTAACTGTATTGTGTGTAAATAAGATATGAACCTTACTATAAACATTAAACCACATGTGATCATTAAAGGAGGAAGTTTCTTAACCTTCCTGGACATCAGAGGCCTGTACTACGAAGCTGGATTTTCTCTTATCGAGGTAACTTCAGGGTTAACTCTGGGTTTTCCGTACTACGAAGCTGGTTCACTTCTTACCGGGGTAAATCACCATGGTAACTTATGCTGAACGGCTAACCTGCTCCGGAGCAGGTTATGTTCTGGATAAGAGATCAACGAGTATAAAAGCACCACCTCCTGACCAATCAGTTCTCTTAGAAAATGACCTGCCCATTCTTAAAAGATCCTGTCAACATTGGTGCGCGGATCGCGAGAGGAGCGCTTAGGAGAGAAAGAGTTTTTAGTGATCGATGCAATTTTTTAATTGACCAAAATATATATTTAAAAAATAATCCTTGAGGCACGTGGGGGATATTATTCTGTATGTTATACAGTTGGTTTGACATCATTCACTCAAATGGTTGAAGCGCATAATAGGTTTGTATTTTGAATGTTGAATATTAAACTAACTTAATGTCTCTTATGAAAGGAAGGGCACTGAGGAAGCGCTCTGCCCCAAACGTCTGTGCCGTAATAAAGTGACATTGTGTGATCAGAGTGCTGTCCGTTTATATTGTCTGATAAATTAACCCTTTATAGGACACTCATTGAAAGGAAGGAAGGAAGGAAGGGAGGGAGGAAGGGAAGAAAGAAGGAAGGAAGAAGAAAGGGGGATGGAGGAAGGAAAGAAGGAAGGGAGGAGAGAAGGAGGGAGGGAGGAAGAACAGATGGAAGGAAGGAAGGAAGGGAGGGAGGGAGGAGAGAAGGAGGGAGGGAGGGAGGAAGAACAGATGGAAGGAAGGAAGGACGGACGGAGGAAGGAAAGAAGGAAGGGAGGAGAGAAGGAGGAAGGACGGATGGAAGGAAGAAAGGAAGAAAGGAAGGAAGGAAGGATGGAGGAAACAAGGAATGAGGGAGGGAGAAAGGAAAAGAGGAAGGGAAGAAAGAAGGAAGGAAGGATATTTTGGGATATTTACAGAAGTTACCAAATATAATTATTTGCCCAATAAAGGGTTAATATTGTATGATCTCGTGAATTTACACATTAACAGAGTCGGCAATTTCCTGCCAGCATTCCTTCCTGGCTTTTGCTGCATCAACAGAGTTGCTTTTGGCCTGGATGATGTGATTGAATTCTTTATATTTATGAAGAATAATTGTCTGCTCCTCCATGGTAAAGGGTTGGAGGGTTTGTCCATGTTTGTGATTGGTCAGACGCTGCAGACTCCTCCCCTTTATGTGAGCGCGCAGAGATCCAGATTGGAAAACCCTGGGTTCAATTACCGAGTTGATAACCAGCTTCGTAGTACCGCTTATCCTAGATTGTGAATGTCTGTGTAAGTCAACCCAGGTAACGGAGAGATATCCTGGGTATGTTAACCCTTTATAGGACACTCATTGAAAGGAAGGGAGGAAGGAAGGAAGGATGGAAGGAAAGAGGGAGGAATGAAAGGAAGGAAGGACGGAGGAAAGAAGGAAGGAAGGAAGGTAGGGGGCGTGAAAGAAAGAGAGAAGGAGGGAGGGAGGAAGGGAAGAAAGAAGGAATGAAGGAAGGAAGAAGAAAGGGGGATGGAGGAAGGAATGAAGGAAGGAAGAAGAAAGGGGGATGGAGGAAGGAAAGAAGGAAGGGAGGAGAGAAGGAGGGAGGGAGGAAAAACAGATGGAAGTAAGGAAAGGAAGGAAGGAAGGAAGGAAGGAAGGACGGAGGAAGGAAAGAAGGAAGGGAGGAGAGAAGGAGGGAGGGAGGAAGGACAGATGGAAGGAAGGATGGACGGAGGAAATAAGGAACGAGGGAGGGAGAAAGGAAAAGAGGAAGGGAAGAAAGAAGGCATGGAGGAAGGACGGAAGGAAGGAAAGAAGGAAGGAAGGATATTTTGGGATATTTACAGAAATTACCAAATATAATTATTTGCCCAATAAAGGGTTAATCCAGCTTGGTAGTACCGTTTATCGAATGTCAACCCAGGTAACGGAGAGATATCCTGGGTATGTTAATCCAGCTTGGTAGTACAGGCCTCTGATCTCTCCCTCGCTGGGTTTCCTGCTTCACTGTTTCAACAGAAAAATGAGTCACATTCAGGAAGTGAAGAAATAGTTGAATGTTTCCTTCATGTTATCAAGACCCAGTAACAGGCTGTTTGTTTATGTGTCCGTGTAGTTTAATTTAAATTTAAAGGGTTAAAATGTCCTCCTACTTCTTCTTGTTCTTGTTTCTGTTTCTTTCCTCCTTCCTTTCCTTCTCTCCTTCCTTTCCCCCTTCTCTCCTTCCTCCTTTCTCTCTTCCTCTCTCTCTCTCTTTCTCTCCTCCTTTCTCTCTCTCTTTCTCTCTCTTCCTTTCTCTTTCTCTCTCTCTCTCTCTCTCTCTCTCTCTCTCTCTCTCTCCTCTGTTCTCTCTCTCTCTCTCTCTCTCTCTCCTCTGTTCTCTCTCTCTCTCTCTCTCTCTCTCTCCTCTGTTCTCTCTCTCTCTCTCTCTCTCTCCTCTGTTCTCTCTCTCTCTCTCTCTCTCCTCTGTTCTCTCTCTCTCTCTCTCTCTCCTCTGTTCTCTCTCTCTCTCTCTCTCTCCTCTGTTCTCTCTCTCTCTCTCTCCTCTGTTCTCTCTCTCTCTCTCTTTTCTGTTCTCTCTCTCTCTCCTCTGTTCTCTCTCTCTCTCTCTGTTCTCTCTCTCTCTCCTCTGTTCTCTCTCTCTCTCTTTCTCTCCTCCTTTCTCTCTTTCTCTCCTCCTTTCTCTCTCTCTCTCTCTCTCTCTCTTCTCTCTCTCTCTCTCTCTCTCTCTCTTCCTCTCCTCCTTTCTCTCTCTCTTCCTCTCCTCCTTTCTCTCTCTTCCTCCTTTCTCTCTCTCTTCCTCTCCTCCTTTCTCTCTCTCTTCCTCTCCTCCTTTCTCTCTCTCCTCCGTTCTCTCTCTCTCTCTCTCCTCCGTTCTCTCTCTCTCTCTCTCCTCCGTTCTCTCTCTCTCTCTCTCCTCCGTTCTCTCTCTCTCTCTCTCCTCCGTTCTCTCTCTCTCTCTCTCTCCTCCGTTCTCTCTCTCTCTCTCTCCTCCGTTCTCTCTCTCTCTCTCTCTCCTCCGTTCTCTCTCTCTCTCTCTCTCCTCTGTTCTCTCTCTCTCTCTCTCCTCTGTTCTCTCTCTCTCTCTCTCCTCTGTTCTCTCTCTCTCTCTCTCCTCTGTTCTCTCTCTCTCTCTCTCCTCTGTTCTCTCTCTCTCTCTCTCCTCTGTTCTCTCTCTCTCTCTCTCCTCTGTTCTCTCTCTCTCTCTCTCCTCTGTTCTCTCTCTCTCTCTCTCCTCTGTTCTCTCTCTCTCTCTCTCCTCTGTTCTCTCTCTCTCTCTCTCCTCTGTTCTCTCTCTCTCTCTCCTCCGTTCTCTCTCTCTCTCTCCTCCGTTCTCTCTCTCTCTCCTCCGTTCTCTCTCTCTCTCCTCCGTTCTCTCTCTCCTCCTTTCTCTCTTTCTCTCTTTCTTTCTTTCTTTCTCTCCTCCTTTCTCTTTCTTTCTTTCCTCCTTTCTCTCTTTCTTTCTCTCCTCCTTTCTCTCTTTCTTTCTTTCTCTCCTCCTTTCTCTCTCTTTCTCTCCTTTCTCTCTCTTTCTTTCTCTCCTTTCTCTCTTTCTTCCTCTCTATCCTCCTTTCTCTCCTCTTTTCTCTCTTTCTCTCTTTCTCTCTTTCTCTCCTCTTTTCTCTCTTTCTCTCTCTCTTTCGTTCCCTTTCTTTCCTTGTTTCTTTCTTTTTCTAGGTGGATCAAATATATAATATTTATCATTCTTTTGTGGTTACACCATTTGATATTTTCAGGAGCATTCAGTCTTACTTTTGGTAAAAAAAATATATATATATTTTTGAATTGCTCATCTTATTTATTATTTATTAATGCATTTTTTATTCCAGATTAACGAGACTTTCGTGGCTGTTTGACTGTCGGAGCGTCACTGTGCTGATGGAGAAGCTGCTTTAATGACAAAAAGCAGAAGAAGAAGAAGAAGAAGAAGAGAAGAAGAGAAGAGGGTAATTAACTGAGATGTTACAGAACGGACAAATAAGTGTGATTCGTTTTATTTATTTTATTAAATGTTTCTGTGTGTTTTCAGTCGCTACGACGACACGAGGGGCCTTTTTTTCTTTTCTTTTATTTCTTCACGCTGTCCAAAGATTTATACCCCCCCCACCCCCCCCCCCCGTTTCTGTTTCTGTTTCTGTTTGTGAACATGTGACAATGTGATGAACTGCAGCTTTTTTTGTGGAGGTTTTTTTTGGGGGGGAAGATTGAGTGTTACGGTTTTTTATAATCCTGTTTTAAAAAAGGGAGGGAGGGGACGGGCATTTTTTTTTTTTTTTTAATTAAAAGAATTTCGCCTTTAACCTTCCTGTTGTCCTCCCGGGTCAAATTGACCCCGTCTCTTTTGACTGTTCCTTCCTTCCTTCCTTCCCTCTTTCTTTGCTCCCTCCTCCTTCCATACTTCTTTCCTCACTTCCTTCCTTCCTTCCTTCCTTTCTCCCTCCTTATTCATTTCCTTCCTTCCTTCCTCCCTCCCTCCTTCCATACTTCTTTCCTCACTTCCTTCCTCCCTCCTTCCATACTTCTTTCCTCACTTCCTTCCTTTCTCCCTTCCTCCTACCTCCTTATTCATTTCCTTCCTTCCTTCCTCCCTCCCTCCTTCCATACTTCTTTCCTCACTTCCTTCCTCCCTCCCTATTCATTTCCTTCATTCCTTCCTTCCTTCCTTCCTTGCTCCCTCCCTCCCTCCCTCCCTCCTTCCATACTTCTTTCTTCACTTCCTCCCTCCTTCCTCCCTCCCTCCTTCCATACTTCTTTCTTCACTTCCTTCCTTCCTCCCTCCATACTTCTTTCCTCACTTCCTTCCTTCCTCCCTCCTTCCATACTTCTTTCCTCACTTCCTTCCTCCCTCCATACTTCTTTCCTCACTTCCTTCCTCCCTCCCTCCCTCCTTCAATACTTCTTTCCTCACTTCTTCCTCCCTCCCTCCCTCCTTACTCCTTTCCTCCCTCCCTCCTTACTCCTTTCCTTTCCTTTCCTTCCTTCCTTCCTTCCTCCCTTACTCCTTCCTTCCTTCCTTCCTTGACTTGGAGGACAACAGGAGGGTTAAAAAGAAAGAAAGAAGCACACGCTGTTACATAACTCATCATTTTAAACCCAGCGTAGACACACTCCGGCACAACTGCACTAATGATAAAAAAAATAGTTCCTGTAATATTCTGTCAATGACTGTCGAGGGAGTTACTTTTCTTTTTTCTTTGCCCCTTATTTTTTGTGACCAAACTGTAAATGCTTTCCTGTTGATGATGCTCAGTTATAAAAAGCACTTGAGCGTCTATTGATTGATTGATTTGTTTTTTTTGGTTTAGCCTTTAGTAGTCGGCCATTTTTAAAGCAGGGATCAGATGTTAATGTTTCTATGTGGCGGAGGGATACGTTCAAGGCAAACGTCAAAGTGTGTTACTATTTCCATTAAATGTGCAAAAATAGTCTAGTTTAAACTTAGTCCTTGCTTCCTTCCCTTCCTTCCTTGACTCGAGGTGAACAGGAGGGTTAAAGGGGGTCCTGGTGTGGGTGTGCTGGTCGCTATGGTTCTGCCGTTGCTATAGTTACAGCTGTGAGTTCTGGTCCCAAAGCACAGGGAGGTGATCCTGACGAACAGGTGAAATCACAGCGTGTGCGTGTGTGTGTGTGTGTGTGTGTGTGTGTGTGTGTGTGTGTGTGTGTGTGTGTGTGTGTGTGTGTGTGTGTGTGTGTTCCTGGCAGCTAGCTAACAGCAGCTCATGAGAGGATGGATTTAAACGAGGCGCTGAATGAGATGAGTCTTAGATTTCAGGGCAGCAGAATCCAGAGAGGTCGACCTCGGCTCTGTTGGTGTTGGTAGTTGTTGTTCGCCCTTTTTAAAAAAACTACTCGCTTCTCTTTTCGACTGTCCCTCAACCAGAGTCATTTAACTGAATATGAACTCTGTACAGACGTGACTCACTGACACATTTCTCCTTTTTTTTTCCTTTTCATGAGTTTTTGTTTGTAGGAAGAAAAGAGGCAACCTGGGTGGAAAGTGGTGTCATGTTTTTTGGCCTCCAGACCGACTCTTGTTTCTTTGCTGTGTGAATGGAGATAGTGAACAGGAAGTAGAGCCTGTAGCTGTACTGCACTTAACAGAAGAGAGAGGAAAAAAATAAATAAAATAAATGTAATAAATCAAATTAGAATTAAATTAAAAATATAATAAATCAAATAAATTTTAATTTAAAAATAAATGTAACAAATCAAATTAGAAGTAAATTAAAAATAATAAATACATTAATTCAATAAAAATAATTTAATTAAAAAATTTAAAAAATCATCAAAAATAATATGTATTGATAATACCATAACAAAGCTGAAATAAATTAATTTTTAAAAATGCTGACAAATCAAATGAGGTAAAAAAAATATATAAAATATAACTTTAAAAAAGGAATACAAATTGACAGTACTTGAACAATATTTAATACAATAATAAAGCAAAAATAAATTAGATTTTTTTTATACCTCATGAATGTGCTGACAAATCAAATGACCATATAAAATTAATTTAAAAAATACTAACAACACTTATAAAACTAAAATAATATATGAATGTGCTGACAAATTAAATGAGGTACAATAAAAGAAATAAAATTAAAAAATAAATAAAAACTGACAATTGACATTTATTCATTGAAAAATAAATATTTATTTTATTTTTATTTTTTTTACATCAGAATGCTGAATATGCTTAGCTTTCGGTATTTGTTGTTTATTAGGATAATATAAATATAAATATAAATGTGTGTAGATTCGATAGGAAAGCATGAACTCTGAATTAAAGGGCAGATTCTTCACATTTAAAGGGCTCTTCTGTCTTCTGAGGACTTCAGGAGGATTAAATCAGATCTCAGGATATCGTTGTTGTTTCTCCCTTCAGATCGAGTCATGTGGTTTTCAAGTTTAGGGACAAAACATCCAGTGAAAAGGTTATGTGTGTGTGTGTGTGTGTGTGTGTGTGTGTGTGTGTGTGTGTGTGTGTGTGTGTGTGTGTGTGTGTGTCGTCTGTTTCACTTAAAAACAGCGTGTGAGCCTCTGCGGGCCTCGTCACGTATCCCTCCGCCTCCGTCAGCCTCTAGTGAGCTCTGCTAGGTCTAGTTCAAGTCGTTGGTGTAAATCTGGTGATTGACTGATTTTTAAAAATGACTGCCTTAAATATTTTATATATACACACACACACACACACACACACACACACACACACACACACACACACCAGGGGTGTCAAACATGAGGCCCGTGGGCCAGAACCGGCCCGCCGAGGAGTCCAATCCGGCCCACTTTCCTTCATGTGTTCTTTTCCTTCCTTCCTTCTCTCCATCCATCTTTCCTTCCTGTCTTCCCTCCCTCATTCCTTCTATCTTTCCTTCTTCCCTTTCTTCCTTCATTCTGTCCTTCCTTCTATCTGTCCGTGCTTCCTTCCTCCCTCCCTCCCTCCCTTTCTTCCCTCCCTCCTTCCATCTTTCCTTCCTTCCCTCCTTCCATCTTTCCTTCCTCCCTTCTCTCCTCCCTTCTATCTATCTGTCCGTCCTTCCTTCCTTCCTTCCTCCCTCCCTCCCTCCCTCCTTCCTTCCATCCTTCCTTCCTTCCTTCCCTCCCTCCTTCCATCTTCCCTCCCTCCCTCCCTCCTTCCTTCCATCTTTCCTCATTCTGTCCTCCCTTCTATCTGTCCGTCCGTCCTTCCTTACTTCCTTCCGTCCTTCCTCCCTCCCTTCCTCCCTTCCTTCCTGTCTTCTTTTCATTCCTTCCTTCCATCTTTTTAATGGTCCGGCCCACATGAGATCATATTGGGCTGTATGTATATTGAAAATGAGTTTGACGCCCCTGATACACACACACACTATATTCAGCTCAGCTCACTCTTGGCTGCTGCTGCTTTTTATTATTATTATTATTATTATTATTATAATATATTGGACCTATTTTTTTCACCAGAGGGGGGGGAAACAATCAACCAGCAGGACTCTAAATAAATAAATATTTTAGGAAAACTGACTTTTAATGCTGTTACTTAAGAAGCTGTTGCATGAATGTGTTTCTACTTGTTTAAAAAGTAATGCTGTATATTCATAGATGCACTATTTTACCCCACATGAGGGCGGATCCAGACATGTTTATTGGTATTTAATAGAGAAATAGACTCTAGACATGCTTTATGATACACTGCTCTCTCCAGACTGATGTTATTAGATATTATAAAAGCCCTCACAATGAGTTTAAAGACACTGTAGTCACCTGTTATACTAGTGTTGGGTCATCCTGTTTCTGTTTAACCTTCCTGTCGTCCTCCCGGGTCAAATTCACCCCGTCTGTTCTGACTGTTCCTTCCTTATTCCTTCCCTTCCTTTCGTTCTTCCATCATTCCTTCTTTCTTCCTCCCTTCATCTTTCCTTCCTTCCTCCTTTCCTTCCTTCCTTCTACTTGCCTTCCCTTCCTTCCTTCTTCCTCCCTCCCTCCCTCCCTCCCTCCTTCCATCGTTCTTCCTTCCTTCCATCTTTCCTTCCATCCTTCCCTCCTTCCTTCCATCATTCCTTCTTTCCATCTTTTGTCCTCCCTTCCCTCCTTCCTCCCTTCCTCATTCCTTCCTCCCTTCCTCATTCCTTCCTCCCCTTCCTCATTCCTTCCTCCCCTTCCTTCGTTCTTCCTCCCTTCCATCATTCCTCCTTTCCTTCTTTCGTCCTCCCTTCCATCATTCCTTCCCTCCTTTCCTCCCTTCCATCTTTCCTTCCTCCCTTCCTTCCTTGACTCGAGGACAACAGGAGGGTTAAAAGTCACTCGTCCACATTTCTCAGCGACAGATAAGATTTAGTCGCCCTATTTTATTTTAAAAGTGGTTTTTCCTGATGTGTCGACATAGTTTCTTTGAGTGTCTGCAGCAGCCTCCAACATGTGAATCAAGTTACTCTTAAATAAATCAACATATGTATGAAGCGGTTTCGGGGCTTTTTTAAATTGTTCTTTTTGTTGTTCGGCCTGTACGACGTTGGAACGGCTTCATTTAAAAAACAAGTGCTGCACTGTTGTGTTGGTGTTTTTGCTGTTTTAGGTCCAAATAAATAAATAAATGTATTTTTTTGATCTAATGTCTTTGTGGTCTGTTTCTTGATTATTTGACAAATGGAGGAAATGTGAGTTTTATCACTTAAAGCTGCAGTTGGTAAGTCTTAATAATAAAAGTAACTTTTTGTCATATTTGCTTAGACCAGTGGTTCCCAACCTGGGGGGCGCCAAAGATCCAGGGGGGTGGTCGCGAAGCCCTCTTGATTTTAAGGGGTTTAATAATTTTAATCTAATTAAAATGTTAAATAAATGAGTAAGCATTTAATTTTTGTATATATATCAAAATCAACTAAATTCAAGGGCCACATTAAACATTTATTCGTGTATTTAAATAGATAAACAAATAAGGCCTATATCACGAGGAACAGAGCATTCCTGTGTGACGTGAACGCCTCTCGTGCAGCAGCCGTTGCCTAGCAACGTAAACGGGGCTCAGCCATACAGTCTATGGGCTCAGCTAAGGGAGAGATGGCGAAGCGTCAGGTAGAGGAGACTGCGGAAAATGTAAAAAAGAAAAAGAGGGGCTGCCAAGAAAGTTATATTGAGTTTGACTTCATAGAAGCAATGGATAAAATTAGAGCTGAATGTATATTTTGCCGTGAGAAACTGGCAAATGAAAGTTTGAAGCCCTGCAAGGTGAAACGACACCAGATAACTAAACATCCTGAGACGGTGGGTAAACGCGCACTCTGGTCACCATCAAAAAAGTCATTTCACATATTCATTTATCTCAGTATGAGGAGGTCAAGTGAAAGTTAGTTTGAGTCATTGGATTTATTTGATGATTAAAAACACAGAATGACAACAGTAGTTTGTTACCATCAAGGATTAAAACATAATAAAGCTTTAAAATATAAAATATATAAAGTGTTGGAGGGATGCAGCCTACGTATAAATCAACGTTATAAATTATAAAGAAAACACATTTCCAAGGCTGAAGATGCTCTTTATGCTTCATTTGCTCTTTATGCTTCATTTAAATGCTTTAAAGTGAGGTACATTTATTAGTACGGCACATTTCAGCTACAAGGTAACCCCAAAGTGTTTTACATAAACGCGCTCTGGTCACCATCAAATCAAAGGCACGCAACAGACCTGATGTGCACAGTGACTTTCGTTTGGCTGTTACCAAAGTCACACCAGACATCCCATCACTGGCTCAAGAAATACAGTGTCAGTGCTCTCATTAAAAGCTAGGCTCCCTGGTATGTATGAAAGTGAAATGAAAAGGAGATCATAATACAACGAAAAGTGTGTTCCTAGTACATGTTCTGAAGTTTATGTGGTAATTTTACACAGGGTTTTTCCTCATTGCTCCATGCTGTTGCTGTTTTTTTTTATTCAAGCAGGTAATATATTGAAATAAAGGTCCTAATAAAGAAAATTGTGTTTTTAAAAGTAGGCCTACAAGTTCTGAAGAAATATATTGTAATCATACACAGGTTCTCATTGTTTCATGCTGTTATGAAATTACTGAAATATAATAAAGTATTTCATGTAAAAGAAGTTATGATGTTCCTTATTTTATTTTTCACTAAGTTTTTTGGGGTCTGTTTCTTTAATATGTGAAAAAAAATAATAAAATAAATGTAGATGCATCTTTTAAAAATGTGTCTGAGGTAAAATATCTAACATAATGATGATTAGGGCTGCTGATATTTGACCATCACTTGGTCAATTAAAAAAAAAAGTGGTGATAAAAGCTCATAAAGTCATTTCACATATTCATTTATCTCAGTATGAGGAGGTCAAGTGAAAGTTAGTTTGAGTCATTGGATTTATTTGATGAATAAAAACACAGAATGACAACAGTAGTTTGTTACCATCAAGGATTAAAACATAATAAAGCTTTAAAATATAAAATATATAAAGTGTTGGAGGGATACAGCCTACGTATAAATCAACGTTATAAATTATAAAGAAAACATCTTTCCAAGGCTGAAGCTGCTCTTTATGCTTAGTTTAAATGCTTTAAGTGAGGTACATTTATTAGTACGGTACATTTCAGCTACAAGGTAATCCCAGAGTGCTTTACATAAAACATTAAAATGCATCAAGACCGAATATAAAAGCAACACATGGCAAAATAAAAAAGGTGTTTAAATATGATTAAAAGTGTTAAATAAATATAAAATTAAGATAAAATAGATTAATACAGATAAAGACAGGAGAATAAAAAGTTACAGTGCAATGTGAGATTTTAACCCTAAAAATGTGGATTTAATAAAAAGCAAACGGAAAAGTAAAGTAAGATTTAATTTCAAAGAAGCAGACTAAAGAATTAGTTGTTTTTTTAATTTCACATGTATTTAATTTATTTATTTATTTTAGGTGTTTGGTTTTTTCTTCAATTATAATAAATATATTATTTTTTCCAATTATAAAATTGTATTATTATTATTATTATTATTTCAAATTAATTCATAGAAAAATCCATAAAAAAATAAGTTAAATGAATTAAAACTTTGAATTTATAATTCATTTTTAGAAGTTTGCTTGCTTTATACCTTAGGTCCATTAGGTTTTTAGAGCTTACACCTAAAGAGCAGCAAGTATCAAAAGAAAGGCTCAAATTTAAATACAATAAAAGAAAAGGAAGAAAAAAGATCATATAGAATCATATGGTAATAACTTGACCACTTAGAAGTTAAGTACTCCATCTGATATACTTATATTATTAAACTATTATAACCTGAGGAGGTATTAGATTATTTTTAGGGTGGAGGTTTGGTGGAAATGGCCACTGTATGTATTAGAGTAATTATTAAAATATTGGATGAAACCTGAATATAAAGCCATTTAATTTATTTATATTTTTTAATTGTCATTCTTCAGTTTCACCACTAGATGGCAGTAAGTCACCAGCGTGTTACCAGCAGCCGCCTCATTCACTGCACTTGTTTTGTGTTTTGTGACCTTGCCTTCAACACATTCATTAACTTGATTTGGGGAGGGTGTGTGGAGGAGGGGTGTAACAGCAACTATTAACACAAACTTATTACTCTTTATAGACAAAATGTGCAAACGTGTTGTTTTATGTCGCACACCTCATTTACATCCCGACTGTCTGAGCATCACACTTTCTAACATTACACAAGTTTAATCTCCTTTTTGTCCTTCGTGCTCTTAACAAACAGAAGCTGTGCCTGCCTCTGTTAATGCTTTTTACTCCCTCATGTCCCTTCTTTTTTTTTTTTTTAGCTCCTGGCTTGCTGAGGTCTGCTCCATCTCTACTTTGCTGTCTTGTTTGCTCAGCTTTCTCTCTCTCCACACACACACACACACACACACACACACACACACACACACACACACACACACACACACACACACACACACACACACACACAATACTGTATCGCCTCAATCTGCGGACAAGCAGTTCCATTATCTACCTGATCCAAGGACTTACTGTGAAGCATGATGGCATTTTTTTCTGTCTTTCAGGAGGAGAGGTATGGATGATGTAAAGAAAAAAGTGCAAAGTCAAGCAATTGAACTTTGCAGAATGAGCTCTGAGAAAAAGTGTCCTGTCAGTAAAACACTTTGACACTGACTTTGAATCTATGTTGTTGCAAGACTTTCCTCAAAAAACACACAATGTATAGACTCTTACAAGGATGATCCCTCTGTATCATCACTCATGACCTACTAGAGGTGTGTGGTGGCACATTTATCTACAGAGACTTTAAGGCTCTCCACCTTAAAGTTTGTAGTTCATTTGTTGTGTTCGCTTCTGGGAGTCAAACTTTGGGCAGTGGGTGAGTAAGTACCAGCCAATGACAAAGTGCAGGGTGTGAGGTCGGGACTCATCTGTCTCTTCTGCTCCACTCTGCTCTCTGTCTCTGTATCATGTAGTGTTGTAGTCAAGACGGCACCAACCGAGACCAATGGAGCTTTTCCACTACACAATTCCAGCACAACTGGACTCATGGTTTTTCCCCGTTTCCACTAGGGATAGTACCTGGTACTTTTTTAGTATCTGCTCTGCTGAGGTTCCAAGCGAGCCGAGCCGATACTAAATGTGACGTCAACTTCTGGTCACTGTGCCGTCCCACACAAGAATCAAACCCGGCATTTTTAAATACCAACAACAGTGTTACAGTCATACGGCTCAATGTTCTTGCTTTGTGTGTGACAGAAAGCCTCATACAACAGCAAGTACACCACTGCCTCCATGAACTCCATTGTTTATGTGTTTGTGTCGCATATAAAACGAAGTCACGGCAGTTTCGTGGAGCCGTTGCTATGACGACCCCGCCCACGTTGAGTAGGTACTTCTTTGTAATGGAAAAGGTTGTTCCTGGAACCGTGTCGAGTTGAGTCGAGCAGAGTAGTGCTGGAACTGTGTAGTGGAAAAGCGCCACAAAACATTACAGAGACCAGAAAGTACCGAGACCGAGACCATATATATCAAAGGAAAATCCTAACAAAACATCAAAATGTGAGTCACGCACAGAACAGTGTTTATGGAAGCGAACATGAAGTTACTGGTAGTCTCATTTATGGTCTAATGTTAAAAACAGTGTGTGGAGGCAGCCGGCAAATTTGTGAGCGGGTGATGTTAAAAAGGAAGAAGAGGAGAAAGAAAATGAATACTTAACGTTAAATGTGACCTGACTTGTCGGATTGCGGTTGCATTTATGAAAAAAAAAAAAAAAAAAAAATCTGATATGTATCCAATTCAGTATCACATTTGAAAGTGGCCTGAATCGGATTTGGAAATGTCAGATTCAATACGACTTGTGCGGTTCACATTGTCAGAAACAAATCCGATTCAGGTCTCTTAACTGCGGTATGAACGTAGCCGTAGACTGACGTGTTGAACAGGTAAGTCTCTAATGCAGAATGCCAAACAGCCACAAGGACAAGCAGACAGAAACCAGAGAGTACTGAGGCAGAACTTATGGTCAGCGACAGAAGGCTTAAGTGTTTAACCAGGAGAAAGACAAGGCAGGAAGATCAGAGGCTGGCAGGTTCGGCAATGAGAAATCAGTCCAAGGATGAGTGCTGGAGAGTCTCACATGTCACGCGTGAAGAACAATCTAGCAGAGGAAGAACAGGCAGGAGAAGCTTAAATACTGGCCTGATTACAGATGAGGAGCAGCTGAGAGTCCAGGTGAGAATGATGAGCTGACGAGGCGGGAGTGGAGCAGTGGTGGGATGAATGGAAAACTACCAGAGCAGCAGGTGAGGAGGAGAGCAGACGGCGATGCATTGGGATCAACTCGAAGGACGAAAAGTAAAAAGGGTCGGCAAATGCTTCAGCCTGCACCTTTACGATCAAGGACATATTTACTTTATTTATACATACAGCTATAAATTAAACTAAACTAATCAATAGTCAATAGTACATTATAACATAGCAGCACAATAATAACAAGAATGCTTCATTAACACACAAATCCTGCATAGTATAACTTTAAAGTAATTATGGTCTAATTTAAGCCAGAATAATGTATTTCTAGCTGCACATAGTTTCTCTTTTGTGTATTTGTGCTTTGAATGCAAATGAGTCAGTGATAAATAAGAGTTGGCAAGATGAGCAATTCAAAAATATCCCAACAAATAGTTTTAAAAACAGGTTTGTTAAAATGTACATTTAATATTTTTGTTGGTTTTATATCATTTGAAATGATATTTGCACCATTTTTTACCAAAAGTAAGACTGAATGCTCCTGAAAATGTCAAATGGTGTAACCACAAAAGAATGATAAATATTAAATATTTTATCACCTACAGTGTATTTAAGTGGACCTATACTAATAATAATAATAATAATAAATGTTTCCTGGTCTCCATGGTTACCCAGATTAAATGTAATATGTAGAACAATAGTATTCCATTAGCTTTATTTAATATAAAAGTTATAATGTAAGATCATGCTAAACTAGTTGATATGGTGTTTTATTGAGAATTTACTGTTTTTAAGCAAGTTCAATTATTTGGTACAAAGTTTTTATGGTTACACCACTTAGACATTTTTGCTATAATCCTCTAATATATTCTCTCAAAATGGATTAAAAGCAGAAATTTGATGCTGAGTACACAAAAAAAGAATGTGTGAAGTTATTCATACGTTTATTTTCACATTTTAACCCTTTAAATTTGATTAAACCACATGGACACAAAATATCATTGACCCATACACGAGTTCTCCTTAATACAACAATTGAAGTGATTATTTGCTCCTCCAATCCAATTTTATTAAGAAATATTGTCTAGTATAAACACACACAAACACAAGCAGCTATAAAAAAAGACCACAGACATTTTCGGTGGTTTTTACCAACATTGTTTATTATTTCAAATGTAATCAAAGCAACAGTAGTTACAGAAATTACAGACAGCTATGATACTGTGTGATTTTTGAGTCTCATTGTGTGCTATGGTGTCGTTGTCGTGATAGGATCAAAACAAAGTCACAGCTGGAGGAAGAAAAAAAAAAGAAGCAGAAGAAAAATAAATCTTTATTGAGCTCCGGCAATCATCAATCGTCGCTGAATCCCAACTCATGAGTCAGAAAGTTTAAAAAAAAAACAGCACACAGCGGTAATCTATCTTTAACAACAACCACTAAGCTGCTTTTTTCTTTTTAATCATCTAAAATATAACATGTGTTAAGAAAAAGTGGGAGTGAAAGCAATTAGTCGAGTCCAGTGAAGCAAATGAAGACTTTTTTTATACTGCGAGGAAAAAACAACCTCCAAACCTACAAACTAATCCGACCCTCAGCCACTTCTCTCTTTTTGTCTGACTGCATTTTTGACAGTGGTTATTAAAACAAACACTTGCAGTTTCAGGTGGCAGTGTACAACAAGCAGATGTTCCAAGCAATTCCTCCACAGGGATCAATCTAACAAAAATATGGCAATCTAACAAAAACCCATCGGCCTGTGAAGTTTTAAACCTCCAAGGGGGGTTTCGTTGTCTTTCTCTCCGACACCAATGAGACCTCGTCAGACCTCAGCGTGGCTATAAAGAAGTGTCTGTTTGAGGGATTTTAAAAACAGCCGGTGCAGTCCTTCATTTTGGTATCTGTATGTGATTATGTGCATCTTTGGGAGTGTAGATTACAGCTGTTAATTTAAAAGAAGGTGAGATGGTTTCATTGCATTTACATAAAAAGATGAGTTGGTGCTAAGATAGATCGGATCAGCCAGAGAGGACCCGAAACTTAACAATCATCGCCGGAGTTCGTCCATTTAGCTAATCCAATCTAATATTTACCTAAAACGTGTGTGATCGCTGTCTAAAAACCGCCCCTTAGATAAAGTCGCAATGCCTGTCAAACTTTGATTTATGGCAGATTTACGATTTAAGATTCTCCTAACTTTTGAAGACGAGCCTCCTCGATTTCAGACAACAGTTGACTAAAGCAGCCTGGCAGATTTTATAGCTACAGAGGTAAGAGGGTTAAAACAATAAAACGCTAATTCTGACTGAGTTTAATGCTTTTATTAAACACATCAAACATTTAAAAGGGTCTTCAGTATGTCACTTAACTGCTTTATACAGTAGCTAAGCATTAATGTTAAAGACTGTGGCTAACACCGTCCTATCATTTTGTTCTAACATAGCCCAGTTTGGCTGTTTTATTGGCATATTTTTCCTTATTTTCTAATGTTTTCTTTCACTTTTAACATTAAAATCGAAAGGTTTTTAAAATGAGGACTACTGAAGCTGCTGGTAGTCGATGATAGTTTCTAGGAACGGCTCATACACAGTAGTGGAAGGTAACTTTAATACATTTACTCAAGTACAACAGTAACATGCTGCTCTAACACTGATGCTTCACTATTAATAATCTAATGATGTCATATATAATAATATATCACTACTTTTACTGTAATACTGCATACTACATCACTCATAATACTGCAGTACTTTTACTGTAATACTGCATACTACATCACTCATAATACTGCAGTACTTTTACTGTAATAGTTAAACTACATTTTGCAGCCAATACTTATGTGCCTGGGATTTTTCATGCAGTACTTTTACTTGGTGGTATTGGTACTTCCACCAATGCCCACACACAGTGTTAGTGTAGTAGTGAATGGGGCTTGTTTTAAACAGTTTTTTCAGTACTTGTGCATATGCATTTGCCGACTAACACACAAACTGTGAAATAAGACCACCCAGTCAGTTTAGTGTGAGTTGGCAGGATCTGTACTCTACTGATTCAATGAGCCATTCAGATTTTGATGCGCCTTCTTATGTTTTATAGGGTGAAACTAGGCTAAGCAAAGAGTAAAACCTCTAACCACACAAGCTACTGAAGTTAGCTTGAAGTTAGCTCCTTTAAAATAAAACTTGGTTAATATTTCCATCATTTTTACAGGTTTACTGTTGTATTTTTTGGTTCAGAAAAGACCATGAATAAACTCTTATACTACTAATACTGTGTGAAATCCAAAGTTTGACACACAAACTGTGAAATAAGACCACCCAGTCAGTGTTTTGGTGTGGGCTTGCTTTATACTCTTCTGATTTAATGAGCCATTCAGATTTGATGTCTCCTCTTACATCTCACGGGGCGAAGCTAATGCTGTTAGCTTTAGTCAGCAATGTGCTACTTGGAGGTAAAACTTGGCTAACTCTTCATCTTCTTCTTAAAAGGTTTACTGTTGTATTTTTGGTTTAGACAAGACCACGAAATTAACTCTTAAAAATGTCAAGTGTCGCTATGCTTTAACGTGCTAAATCCAAAGTTTGACAGGCTCGCCGCGCTAAGCTAACGGAGTTTAGAGAACGGTCGGTTAGCTTCTACTAATTTGTTGCGGATGGTGTCGTGGCTGCCGAGTAGTGAGGTGCGGAGGCTGTGGGGTTGTGAGGTAAATATTTTTAAAAGTATAAGCTCACTCAGACGCTGATTAGTCTTTGGTCTTGATGTGATGGCGACAATATGTGTGAATCCCAAGAAGGAAAAAAAAAAAAAAAGAAAATCCAGATGATTGTTATTTTTTAATGCATTTTTTTTTCAGTGTTATAAAACTGAACGTCTGTGTCATATTGCACATTTTAATTTTTTTTTCAGTAGAAGTCCAGGAAAGATAACTAATAGTGTGTTGTTGATGAATCTATCTATGTATCATTGGTGTAAAAACATGATTTTGTCTTTTTGTCAGCAGAAGTGAGTTTTGCTTGAGTTTGTTCAGTCAGAAGCCGAGTGTGGTTTTGTGTTGGTGTTTGTATTGATCGGTGACAGCAATGATTGGAACAGTATTCACATTTAAGTAAAAAAGTAGAGAAAGAAAGGCCACTCATAAAAAATAAAAAAGTTTTTTTTTTTGTTTTTTCTCTTTTATCTGTACTATACTGCTATACTACAAATGTTTGCCATGAGTTACCTGAATCTGCAAATGTTTTGGCCTAGGTATATACATGAATGTGTCGACACAGATGAGCCAATCATAACTGTTAAACATAGACACGGACAAGCCAATGGTTACGCTGGCATAACATACTGGAAAAAGGAAACCACACTGTAAAAAAAAAAAGGAAAAAAAAAAAGAAAATTTAAAAGGAAACAAAACCAGACCAGTGTGTTTTCTGGCTCACACCAAACTGTGTCCAGACACCTCAGATTAAATCAGTAAGAATCAACTGTGCAGAGCCAGCTCAAACATATGCACCCATAAAGCAGGTGGATATCCAATCACTACTGTAAACTGCTCTCTTTTTGCATTCACACACACACACACACACTTACACACACACACACACACTCAAGAATCACTTACACTTTAGAAAATATATTCAGCATACACACTCACAAGCGCCTGTCTTGTAATAATTTTGCATTAGTACCACATGTCAAATCAAAAAAAAAAAAAAAAAAAAAATTATTGTGCATGGAAAAAATTGTGCAAACTCTAGTCAGAGACAAAATGGCACAGCAATAATGAAAAAAGCAAAATAAAAGACAAAAAAAAAAATTTAAAAAACATAATGACCAATCAAAAGAATGAGAAGGATACGAGTGTGCCCATCACCCATTCAAGAAAAAATTAAAAGAAAACAACAACAAAAAAAACATCTTTACACTTCATTTTCATAAAATGAAACCAGCCAAACGTCACAAACTTTTATTCAAACACCGACGCTTGAATGTTCGGAGCGGCTCAGCTTTTTCCACGGTGAGTTCAGCTCGCGTCGTGTCCCGTCTCTCCGTGCAGGACCGGCTGTGGAAAAGTCAATTAAGCCTGCGATGGTACTGAAAAGCCAATACCGACGGTCTAAATGGATAAATGTGCCAAATCCCGAAATCCCTCCCGCCCCTCCCGTGTCTGTGTGGAAAACACATACTGAAAGAAAAAAAAAAGAAAAAATACCTGATGGATAATACAAAGGCCTATACTGTATAACCCCACCAACAATAAAGTGGAAATCTCTGTTCACATACTCTGTATTGTTTCTGAAAATATATATTGAATAATTCACCCTCACCGCCCCCCCGCCCCTCCTCCCCCCTCCATCAGTCTCTTAACTGATGCTGACTGAGTCGATGATGCTGTTCCCTCCCTCTCTCCGCTCCCTCCCTCCTCCCTCCAGTAGGTCAGCTTCCTGCCAACAGGAGCTGGACAGTTTGTTTTTTTTAGGGGGGAATCTCACGTCCTTGTGTCGCATCGAGCGCTCCAAAAAAAATGGCGGTCTCAAAGAGTCACTCCGCAGATCCTGGAGGAGGGTTTTTTTTCCTGTGGAGGAGGGAAGAGGAGGAGGAGGTGGAGGAAGAGGAGGAGAAGGAGGGATTCGGATGTCCCACTCCTCCCTCAGCACTGCTCGGACTCGATGAAGCCCTCCTTCTCCTGGCCCACCGGCTCCACCTCGGCGTAGGCTGGGTGACCGGAACCGCGGCGAAACTTCATAGCGGGCCACCGGCTCGGGCGTCTCTGCGGAGTGGAGAGGAAACTTGGTTAATACTTCCATCAGTTTTACTGTTGTATTTTTTGGTTCAGAAAAGACCACGAATAAACTGTGAAATAAGACCACCCAGTTAGTTTTTTGCTCTGTACTCTTCTGATTCGATCCCTCTTCTTACATCTCACGGGGCGAAGCTAATGAAGTTAGCTTTAAGGCCCATTTATGCTCAACGTTAAATACGGAGCCTTCTGTCCGTGCTCTGCGTTCGTTTCGTCCGTATTTCTGCACGTTTCCATAAAGCTTACGGATACGAACCAAACGGAGCAGTACCACCGGAAACCATGGGGGGGCAGTGTTGCTGTCACTACTTGATACGTAGCTCTAGTGAGACACGAAGAAGAAATAACAATGGAGGAACTTTGCAATGTAAATGCAAGGTTGCAATGTGTATCATCAATGTGTGCTGTGTCCGATCTCTGTCCCGTATTCACTACTTTACTACTAATTTGTCAACCACAGATATATATCAGTATCGGCATATACGTTATCCGATATGTGCCGATATTTTATTTACATTTGATCCTTTTTCTTAATTCAATTTAAATGTGTGTTGTTGTTTTTTGTTATTTATAGTGTTTAAATTCCCGCTGTAGTTTACTGTTTCAGTGCATTCATTTAGTCATTTTATACAATAAAGTTTGTCATAATGTAAAATGTCATGCCTTTATTACAAGTGTTTGATAACTACATTAAAGGGATCATTGGAAAAAATGTATGTTTATGTGTATATTCTTTATGTATAAAGTTATCAGCTGACATATCGAAATTGGAAGTTTTTAACTCTTTAATATCGGTATCAGCAGTTGGACCTTACTATAGTAGATAGGGAGTGATTTTGAACATAGCCAAGGTAAAATGTGAGGCCTGAGCTTTGTCTCTTTCTCACTCACACACACATAAACACACACACACACACACACACATAAACACACACACACACACACACACAGACCTAGATGATGTGTTTTCGTCATTAAACTTGAACGCTGATATTCTTTATTTGAGTTATTGTCAACAAATCTGCTGCATAACTGCTTTCATTGAGAGTTTTATCTCTGTATGTGTTTGTACGTTTCATTTATTACTGCTTGTAATGCTGCTTGTGTCTATCTTTAACTTTGTTCTATTTACATGAAAAGTGCTCTGTAAATAAAGTTATTATTATTATTATTATACATCTCAGGAGAAGAACTAAACCAACAATGAGCTGATCCTTCGGAGAAGCCGGATATATCTTATTCCATTATCACCCAAAAAACCATTAAAAACACAACAATGAGCCACACTGGGACATTTTCCATTATTATGAACACACAGACTGTAGTTTATTTTAATTTAATCTCACACACACACACACACACACACACACACACACACACACAGCCACAACATCCTGTGGCTGTAAATACTCACTAAAGGACCAAATGTGTATTAATCCACAGCTGAAAATAGTCCCCAACTAATACACAATTTACTCCAGTTTGGTTAATCATTGTGAAAAGCTAGATTGCTCAGCTGTTTAAGGAAATTAATTAGCAAAAGTATAAGTCACAAGTTGTCGGTTTTGATCGTCTCTGATTTTCCTTATCCGTAAAGAACATCCTAACTATAAAAACTCAACAACAGGATGAGATTAATTATCCGGTTTTATCTGAACATTATGCTAAAATGGTGCCTGATGAGGTTTAAAAAGGACAACCTTGTAATCGTGACATTGAGAAAAGCAGAGAGGATGCAGTTTGTTTTTTAAAAGGATGTTTCAGCTCCACATACGCTGTGCATTACTCTCCACGCGGCACCTTCTCGTCCTCGGGGGGAATCCACAATCATTTATTAGCAAACTGCGTGTGTGTGCACCAAGGTTGAGAAACGTTTGAAAATCATGATGCATATGTATGAGTCAGGAATTGAGGAATAAAATGCACTGAGCTCCGTCCAGAGAAAACAATCCTGACTGACGGCGTGTTTTTGTTACACGGCATCACAAACACTGTTCACATAAAGCAGAACGTCTAGACCAGGGGAGTCAAACTCATATTCATTCAAGGGCCACATACAGACCAATTTGATGTCATGTGGGCCGGATCATTAAAAGGAAGGAAGGAAGGAAGGAAGAAAGAAAGAAAGAGAAGACAGGATGAAAAGATGGAAGGAAGAAAGGGACAATCGAAGGAAGGAAGATGCAAGGATGGAAGGAAGAGAAGACAGTAAGGAAAGATGAAAGAAAGGAAGGAAGGAAAGATTGAAGGGAGGAAGGACAGATGGAAGTAAGGAAGGAGTGAAAGACAGATGGAAGGAAGGAAGAGAAGACAGGATGAAAAGATGGAAGGAAGAAAGGGACGATGGAAGGAAGGAAGATGCAAGGATGGAAGGAAGAGGAGAGAAGACAGTAAGGAAAGATGAAAGAAAGGAAAGACCGAAGGAAGAGGAGACAGGAAGGAAAGATGAAAGAAAGGAAGGAAGGAAAGATTGAAGGAAGGAAGGGAGGAAGGACAGATGGAAGTAAGGAAGGAGTGAAAGACAGATGGAAGGAAAGAAGAGAAGACAGGATGAAAAGATGGAAGGAAGAAAGTGAGGATTGGAGGAAAGATGGAAGGAAGAGGAGACAGGAAGGAAAGATGAAAGAAAGGAAGGAATGAAGGGAGGAAGGACAGATGGATGTAAGGAAGGAGTGAAAGACAGATGGAAGGAAGAAAGGGTGGATGGAAAGATGGAAGGAAAAGAACACAGAAAGGAAAGTGGGCCGGATTGGACTCCTCAGCGGGCCGGTTCTGGCCCACGGGCCGCATGTTTGACACCCCTGGTCTAGACCTTCCTCTAACATCTGTTGAACATCTGTATAAATTTAGAATAAAGTATCTTATTAAAACTACATTTTTCTTTTGTGAACACTCCTGACTTATGAACCATGTTTTGGCAAAGACAGGACTGTCTGCATTTTTCAGGGATTAGTTTTATCTTTGAGAGCATTTATATAACAGTGAATATGTTTTTGAACTTAAAATAAAATATCTCAAATGGAGCTGCAATGATTCGTCAATTAATCAGATTATCAGTTCGAGCTATTTTTAAGCAGAATTGACAGGTTCCAGTTATCCAAATAAGAGTATTTTGGGGTTTTCAAACTATTTTCTTTGGGTTTTGGACAAAATAAGTCATGTTCAAGATTAATCATGAGCTCTGTTAGCTTACGATGGACATTTTTCACAATTTATTTACATTTAACATCAATAAAATACTCAGATTAAATGATAATTAATTAAATTGTTAGTTGCAGCCCTCATCTCAAATTTGGGGAAACATGACTGCATAATATTAATCATTCTGTATATCAAACATACTGAGAGGAGGGTCCACATTGTTTTAGTGAAGCATAAGCTAATTACCTGTCTGTCCATAAATAGTTAAAATATTATTTTAAGTTATTTAAAAAAAAAAAAAAAAAAAAGAACAATTTGGCCAAACAAAACAATCTCAATCTCAGCAGATTTGAAGGTTTTCTTCTCGTTAGTTGCTCAGCTTTAATAGATTTGTAGATGTGAAGATTTAAACTTTCATTTTCTTGACTTTTCAACCATGTAAGCTTAAAAGTGAAGATTATAAGTTTTATTTATTTAGTTAGTTAGTTCATTAACTTGAAAACTGTTCTTAGCAAAGTCAGGAATGAACTTTCAATCTCAAAAAAAGCTCAAGAACATCTACAAAATGAACCTTGTGGTGGATTATTGACTAAACCTCTTTTGATACCGAGGTCATGAACGATCTCTCTTTACTGACTATTTCATTTTTTGGAGTTTGAGCTTTTTTCTAAACACCCAGACATCATCGCCCGCTCACCTCGATGAGGAAGAGGCTGGCGGCAGAGGTGGGGTGGTGGTAGATGTAGACGGTGACCAAAATGCCGGCGACCATGATGAGCATCACCAGGAGGATGCCGAGGATGAGGCCGGTGTGCAGAGGGTGTGTGCCGGGGGTCCTGTCGACGGCGCTATCTGCTGGCATTACTGAAAAACAAACAACACCAAATAAAAAACAAAACAAACAAACAAACAATTAAAAAAGACACCTGCATATATTACACGTGGGTTTTAAAGTCAAGCACTGAAACAGATGAACAGATCAACCTTTTGTCCAAATCTGACACATTTATACCCTCTTAATGTTCATTAATGTGCCCCCCCCCCCCCCCATTATAAATAAACACACAAAGTAAAGTAACACTGGTAGGATTAATTCACATGCCTAAAATATTGAGATATTTTGAATAAAAACAACCACAAATGTGACTTTTCTCTATTTTTCGCTGCAGTTCTGTTGTTGACCAGCAGGGGTCACTCATCATTCATCAATATAATGCCTTCCTTACATTATTTGGACCAAGCAATATGCCATAAAGTTGACTCTCTTGGTGCTGGTATGTTCCCCCATCACACAGAAAATACATTTTATTTAAAAACCTGATAGTGTAAAATCTCATTCAGCCATGTGTTGATTTAAATAAGGTCATTTTTTAGTAGAGTTTCTTTTTTTATTGAGGGGACATATGCTTTGCTTTGACAGTACATTCAAGGCTCAGGGCTTCGAACTGAATCTTATTGTGCTCTCTGTTGATTGTTCTGTAGCCTGTTTAGGTATTCGTGTGCTGTTCTCTCTTCTCCTGCCACTACGAGTGAAGCCTGAACCAAGGTTAACAACATATGGTCGTGATAGGAGGAGGAAGCAGACCTATATGGAGGCCGATATAGAGTCCTATTGTTGTCTCCAGTCATGGTAATGCAAACTGAAGAGGTTGAATGATGACTATACAATTGATCCGACCTTCAGTGAGCCTTGGAAGATGTTGCTTGTCTTTAAAGTGCATTGTCAGAGGCATGCTTAATGGTTAAATTTGACCCATCAGGTGTTTTGAGAGCGGTTTTGAAGACTGATTGTGCTTTCATAGATGAAAATAAAAGACTCCCAGAGGTTTTTATTGTCGTTGCTCACCAGCAGAGACATGCTGATCATAGCAGGGGTGAAGTAATGAAGTGATAATTAAACAAAACACAGTAGATTCTGCACCTCAAAGCTTATCTCACACAGATTTATAGCAGGTCCAGCCCAGATCTATTCGCCAGCGTGCAGATTTCTTCTTCTATGCCCCCTGACAACCTTTCCCCGGGCTCCCTGACTTTAATTAGCAGCTATAGCCACCGCCGAGCTCGTCAGCCAACCGGCCTCTCCCTTGGCTCCCTGCCTCATTGATTTCCAGCACACAGAATAACCGGGTGGTAATCAAACCTGTCCAATGTGTGTGGGCAGTCACTGTGAACGTGCGCTTCTACGAGTCAGCGTGGTCGTTATGTGCACTCTCTGGAAACTGGTAATTTTTTAAAAAGGAACAAAAGGATGGATAATTCGTTGTTTTGAAACATCACAACAGACCTCCTTTTGTCCATAAGCGAACAAAAATGGGTTTATTTATTCTATCTTTCACAGTCAGTCAGTCTGTCTTCAATTTGGCAACCCAGGAGCTCTACTTTTGAGAGGACTTGGCAAAGAAAACGACATTATGACATTATTTTTCGCTATTGTGTTTAATCCTTACACAGCATCTCAAAGGGTTTTATATTTTTCTTTTCTCTGTTGGCATTGTTCCTGTGTTTATCTGAGGAGAGCCGAGTCCTAGAGCAGAGCCACGTCTCGGTCAGCTGGAAGCCCAAACGATGCGACAGGCTGGTTTAGTCGGCCGTGTTGGCAGGTTAGCGGGGGGGAGGAGGATGTGGACGCAATGAAAAGTCAACAGAGGGCTAAATAATCAGCTGAGACGCTTCGGACGAGACGCATGAAGGAGCAGAGACTGACAGTTACATCTGGACTCTCCTGAGAGGAAGATTTAAACCATTAAGACAGTGGAGGGCCTCAAATATTATTTATACTGTGGTATGATGGGCTGTTGAAGGACAGGACAGCTAAAAGCAAATGTTCTTAAACCTCATCTGTGCTTTGTTTTGTCATTTTTTACTTTATATTAGTGTGGCCATGAAGCTACACAATAAATATGAAAAGGCTCAGATGAAAAGAGAGTCTAAAGCCATGCCATTAATTAAAATTGTGACCCTGATAATGGTGATAAAAATCAGAGGACTGCCAAAGTTATTGAAATTCATAAAGAGGGAGGACATGACTGCTCATATCAAATTGTACTTTAATCCGTCTAACAGTTCTTGAGACTTTTCACTCAGACCCATAAATACAGGGTTTCTGCTGGGTCTTAAAAAGTCTAACATCTGATCATCTCAATTTTAGGCCTTAAAAAGTCTTAAATACGTCCATATGTTGCATACTAGGTCTTGAAGTTGTCGTTCCTTCTGAAGGATCAAGGTAAATGGACTGTACTTATATAGCGCCTTTCTAGTATTTACGACCACTCAAAGCGCTTTACATTACACGTCATTCACCCTTTCACACACATTCATACACTGATGGCAGGAGCTACCACGCAGGGTGCCAACCTGCTCATCAGGAGGAAGTTAACCATTCATTCACATTCATAGCAGCAACGGGAGCAACTTGATAGTTGTTTAAAGGCTGCAACCAATAATTTTTTATTGTTGAGTAATAATCAATCAATTCAATTTTTGGAATTAATTGTTATTTATACAATTGTGGAAAAGGCCTGTGAGAAGGAGCTAGTCTACTTGTTTTGTCTGACCAACCATTTAAATCCCAAAATATATTTAATCGCAATTATAATACAAATACTTGGATTTTGAGGTTTTTCTTGATTGACAATCGACCGATCTCTTCTCCTTGACCTTTGATACCTTGTAAGATGTGTATTTATTTGATTTGATTGTTTGTATTGTATGGCTGTTATTTTTCATGTTTTATGTCTTATTATTATTTTATGCCTCATGTCTTTTATTTCTTCTTCTGTACAGCACTTTGGTCCTTTGTGGTTGTTTTAAAGTGCTTAACAAATAAAGTTGGATTGGATTATCAAAACTGTTGCTTGTCAATTAACTAAATGATTGATGATCAGCTGTAGATTGTTACTGCAGACCAACATGGCTAAATATATTCATAATTGCAGAAACGTTCAGGAGTATTGATCATTGTCGTACGATACAATCTAACAGGGAAGCAGAGAACTGAAACATCTTTAGCTAATTGCCCTGAATTCATTTGCCATTAGCTTCGTCCTTATGACTGCTTGAACCTGAGGAGACTAATAAACACTAATGGACGGGAGGAAGTCTAGACGGCAATAAAACCACATTAGAGCTTTTGAGGGACGACTGAGACCAGTGGAAACCCAGCCAAGCTATTTCAGATACACATTAGCTCCACCGCTGTTACAGACGAGCACCATCGGTCTCTCACCTGGCCAATGGGGGTTTTTTTGTTGTTTTTTTCAGGAAATAAATTGAACAGACCTGTAATAGCTTTAATTTAGCCTCTTTGTTAAAAGGTGTTGAGGAGGAGTGGTGGTGTTTACGAGGTTTACTCCTGTTCTTCTTTTTCTCAGCGCAGTAATCTGAAATCAGTGTTTTCCTACCACGGTCAATGTCAGAGGACACCTTGAAAATATGCTGAACAGTTGTAGACAACCTGGATTATTTGGATCAGGGGGGTCAAACTCATTTTAGTTTAAGGGTCACATACAGTCCAATTTGATCTCAAGTGGGTCGAACCAGGTAAACTGTACTTCTATAGCGCTTTTCTAGTCTTTTGACCACTCAAAGTGCTGTTACACTACATGTGGCATTCACCTATTCATACACTGATGGCAAGGACTACCATACAGGCTGCCAACCTGCTCATTAAGAGGAATCTAACATTCACACACACACACACACATTCATTCATACACCTTTGGCACAGCCATTGGGAGCAATTTGGGGTTAAGTGTCTTGCCCAAGGAGACATTGACATATAGACTGGACGAGCCGGGAATCGAACTACCGATCTTCTGGTCTATAGCGCTTTTCTAGTCTTTTGACCACTCAAAGTGCTGTTACACTACATGTGGCATTCACCCATTCATACACACATTCATACACCATTGGTTGCAGCCATTGGGAGCAATTTAGGCTTAAGTGTCTTGCCCAAGGAGACATTGACATACGGACTGGACAAGCCGGGAATTGAACTACCGATCTGCTGATTGGTGGACGACCTGCTCTACCTCCTACCATTGCATAATAACCTATAATAACATATAACTTTACTATAACAGATGAACAGCTTGTGATGTCTAATGAATAATCAGTGCATCAGTATTAGTATAAGGTGTCAAATCCAGAGCAGTTGTCAGGTTCAGTTTGTCATTTAGGTGTTTTTGTGTAAACCTGGACCACAGTTTTGTTTTATTGATGCTCATCACAGAAAAAAAAAGCTTGCTCACATTAGATAAGTCGTCCCCAAACATGCATAACATCTTTGCAGCCAGGTGTGTCAATCTAAGGTTACCCTGGTAAGAGATGCTGATAAAATGTGTCCAAGCACATCGAAGCAAACTTGTCTTTAAAATCTGAATCATGTTGCAAGTCAGTTATCTGTAGTTGGATGTTCTCGACTGTGAATGGGGAGCGAAAATAAGTGAAACTAGCATGAGAGGTGCACTTTACTGAGAAAATGGGACTACTTTTCTGTAATTTTCATACTTTGCATAGTAATGAAGTGGACCAGAATATGTTTGACACCCCTGATCTAGAGACATTCAGGCAGGAAGTAGACACAAATACACATATGTCCAATAATATGTCTTAAATGTTGAGTCTAAAGCAGAGGTGTCAAACTCATTTTCATTCAGGGGCCACATACACACAAATTTGATCTCATGTGGGCCGGATCTTTAAAAAGATGGAGGGAGGGAAGGAAGGAAATAAGAAGGGAAGGAAATAAGAAGGGAAGGAAGGAAAGACAGACAAAAGGAAAGAGGGAAGAAAGGTAGGAAAGAGAGACAGTGAAGGACGGACAGACAGTAGGAAGGAAGGGAGAAAGGAAGAAAGGAAGGAAGGACAGAAGGAAGTACAGATGAAAGGAAGGACAGAAGGAAGAATGGAAGGAAGGACAGATGGAAGGAAGGACAGAAGGAAGAATGGAAGGAAGGACAGATGGAAGGAAGGACAGAAGGAAGAAAGGAAGGAAGGACAGATGGAAGAAAGGAAGGAAGGACAGAAGGAAGGACAGATGGAAGGAAGGACAGTAGGAAGAAAGGAAGGAAGGACAGATGGAAGGAAGGACAGAAGGAAGAATGGAGGGAAGGACAGATGGAAGGAAGGACAGATGGATAGAAGGACAGAAGGAAGAAAGGAAGGCAGAACAGATGGAAGGAAGGACAGAAGGACAGATGGAAGGAAGGACAGAAGGAAGAAAGGAAGGAAGGAACGAAGAAAGGAATTAAGGAAGGTAGGATGGACAGGTGGAAGAAAGGAAAAGAGCACTGGATGGCAAGTGGGCCAGATTGTACCCCTCGGCGGGCCGTATATGGCCCACGGGCCGCATGTTTGACACCCCTGGTCTAAAGGCTTTGAGATTAATAAATTATCTTTAATATGGAAACAAAAACTATAGAAGTTCATGTTTTTTCCATTTCACTGTGATAATTCTGGTGACTCCCATGCAATTACTTTTCATCTTGAATAATATTATCCCCAGGTATGTTTAAAAGGTTATATGCATGACAAAAAAGCAGGAATGCCACACAGAGATATCATCACACCACCAGACGCCAGCACAAGAGTCCTCGAGTGATGTAAGACACGCAGCGTTTGTGTAATGAAAGTCTGATAGAAGCCGTGGATTTCCAATTCCTCTCAAGCAGGAAATGAAATATTCGAAAAAGGTTATCTCTGAAAAACCTGATAGAGTTGGAAGTCGGTTCAGAGTTTGGATGTTTTTGGGTTTTTTTGCACATATTAGCGACTCAAGTGTGTTGAGCTTTATATGAAAGTAATATTGAATTCTGTAGGCGGGGGAGCAGATGTAGTACTTTAAAAAACACAGCAGGCATACTTTGATAGCTGATCAAACTTCACTACTTCTTATAACTAAAAAGAACATTTCTCCATATACAATAATGTTAAGATACTACTAATGTATTTATATAATATCAAAAATCACAGTAATATAGCATCTTCTGTCCTTTGACCCTCAACACAAATAAGGAAGAACTCCCTAAAAACTCTTTAATGGGGGAAAAAAGTGGAAAAAAACTTTAGGAAGAGCATTCTTATTTCTTCTATGCAAAATGCAGACTGATTGTAAACAGTCATCTCTATTGTTACCAGACGGGAAGTTCATGTCCTCTGAAATGAGGCCAATGCGGAAGTAACTTAGAGCTGCATTCTATCAAAAGGCCACCAGGGGGCGACCGTCTCTATACAAGTCAATGGAGAATTCACCAACTTCTCACTTGATTTCTAACCTCAGTAAACAAGCTACCTCTAAAACACTTGGTGAATTTCTCTTATCAAAAACTCTGCAGTCTTAATTTTCAGACCTGGACTCTTGTTGGGCATATTTCTCAAACTCCAATCTTAGGACCTACTATAAGAGTTTTGAAAATACAGCTCCAGATTTCTCACAGAAATCCAAACATTACAAACTGGGACTTCTGTGGGTCAATCCTGAAGTCTGGTATCTGACACAAGACACAAGAAAAACACATATTGGGAATTGTAGGATCTTGTGTTTTTGGAGCTTGGCCCATTTTACTAATTAAAGTCTGGGTATCTGAAGCTCTTAATGGAAGTACGCAGGCTGTCACTATATGATTATCGTGGTCAAATGTTTGTTTTTTTTAAATCATCAGGACATCTATAGAGAATTTAATTTCTTTATTGTGTGTTTTGTCTCTTTTCTGGCAAATTAATTACACTCAAAGTACCAGTGTAGTGAGGTGGAGAGATGGTCTGTTTCCAAGTAACTGTATAAAAGTGTAAAAAACCAACAATCACACTTAATGGATGGTGAAAAGGCAACCAGACAAACAATACAATCCACAAAGCATCTGGATATGTGTGTGTGTGTGTGTGTGTGTGTGTGTGTGTGTGTGTGTGTGTGTGTGTGTGTGTGTGTGTGTGTGTGTGTGTGTGTGGCGTTGGGGGAAGGAGACAAAACGAAAGCACAAAGAAGCAGAAATAATTAACGAGGTGTTGGATTATTTATAGATAATTATCATATGCGTATGATAAACATGATATCAATATTTAACCCTGTCTGTTTTGACTCCCTCCCTCCTTACTCCCTTTCCTTCCTTCCTTCCTTCCTTCTTCCTCTCGTTACTTCCTTCCTCTTTTCTTCCGTACTGCTTTCCTTCCTTCCTTACTCCTTTCCTTCCTCCCTTCCTTCCTTCCTTCCTCTTTTCCTCCCTCCCTCCCTCCCTCCCTCCTTACTCCTTTCCTTCCTTCCTTCTCTCCTTACTTCCTTCCTCTTTTCCTCCTTACTACTTTTGTTCGTTCCTTCCTGCCATCCTTCCTTCCTTCCTCTTTTCCTCCCTCCCTCCTTACTCCTTTCCTTCCTTCCTTCCTTCCTCCTTTCTCCCTTCCTTCCTTCCTCCTTTCTTTCCATCTTCCTCCCTTCCTCCTTTCTTTCCATCTTCCTCCCTTCCTCCTTTCCTTCCTTCTTTCTCCCTTCCTCCCTCCTTTCCTTCCTTCTTCCTCCCTTCCTTCCTTCCTCCCTCCTTTCCTTCCTTCCTCCTTTCCTTCCTTCTTTCTCCCTTCCTTCCTTCTTCCTCCCTTCCTTCCTTCCTTCCTCCTTTCTTTCCTTCTTCCTTCTTCTTCCCTTCCTTCCTTCCTCCTTTCCTTCCTTCCTCCATTCCTCATCCCTTCCTTGACCCGAGGACAACAGGAGCGTTAATCTTTTAATTATCCTGTTATTATCAATACTGGTATATCCCGACACCCCTAAGAAGCACAATACTAAAAAAAAGGCTGGAATACTCCTTTAATCGACAGTGTGAATAATGCTTAGTTGCAGCAGATTGTACACATGGCTCCTAACGTGATTTATGATTATTGACATCTACCTCATAAGGGGTTTGTAGAAAAACGACTTTGGCATTCAAAGTGAAGTGTTGTCCCACAAACACAGCTCTGATTTACAGTCCAAAGGATTTTAAAAAATATGATTTTTTTTTTTGGAAACGCAGCCTCCTGCCTTCAGTCACACGAGTCCAGACACTAAAATTGATTTGTGCAACCCACAAAAAGGGACAGTAAATCATTATAATCGGCTGCTGCTGGATAAAGTTTATCAGCCGATTGAGCCGAACGTCTTACCGAAAAGATACCTCGGTGGTTAAAAACAAAAACAAGACAGGAGGGTAAACAGCAGAGCTCAGCAGAGGCCAAAGCAGAGGTAGTTATTATTGGATGCTACAGCACAGAGAGAGAGAAAGAAAAGGGACCTACCGGGGTTGTCTCTGAGATGCAGAGCGATCTTGGTATCATCTGTGAGCAGAAACAGAAAGAAACAAACATCAGACACAATAAGTCAGAGGAGTCAAACTCATTTTCATTCAAGGGGCCACATACAGACTAATTAGATCTGATGTGGGCTGGATCATTAAAAAGATGGAGGGAGGGAGGGAGGGAGGGAGGGAGGGAGGGAGGGAGGAAGGGAGGAAGGAAGGAAAGAAGGAAGGAAGGAAGGAAGGAAGGAAAAAAGACAGAAAGAAAGGGAGGGAGGAAGGAGGGAAGGGAAGAAGGAAGGAAGGAAGGAAAGAAGGAAGGAAGGAAGGAAAAGAAGACACAGGAAAGATGGAAGGAAGGAAGGAAGGAAAAGAAGACACAAAGGAAAGATGGAAGGAAGGAAGGAAAAGAAGACACAAAGGAAGGGAGGGAGGAAGGAAGGAAGGAACGAAGGAAAAAAGAAAGAAAGAAAGAAAGGGAGAGAGGGAGGGAGGGAGGAAGGACCAAAGAAATGAAGGAAGGAAGGAAAGATGGAAGGAAAGAAAGGAGGAAGGAAGGAAAGGAGGAAGGACAGATGGATGGAAGGAAGGAAAAAAAGGGAGGGAGGAAGGAAAACAGACAGGAAGGAAAGTGGGCCGGATCGGATCCCTCGGCGGGCCGCTTCTGGCCCATGGGCCTCATGTTTGACATCCCTGCAATAAGTCAACATTTCTCTTTGTAGTTTGTTTTTTTCGGAGGCGATAATAAAATTAAACCCCCCCCCCCCCCCCCCCCCCCCCCCCGAAGGTCCCAAATGAGATTAAGCTTCTTTCATTAGAGGACCGTCTTCCTTTCAACGTGGAATCTACTACACTTAAAATCTGATTAAAGTTTAATTCTTGGAATATAATAGTTCAACATGCATAACACAGTCTGGGGTTAACTATACTATACATGTGAAATATGTAAATGAAGCATGACCCACTTCTCCGAGAAGGGTAGCAGACGTTTACACACACTGTCGAATTCACAGTATGCTAATTATTGGAAACACATGCTGAACAATACGAGAAACAGCGAGTGAAGCAAGGAGGAAGGAAGGAAAGGAGGGAGGAAGAAGGAAGGAAAAGAGGGAGGAAGGGAGGAAGGAAAGGAGGGGGGAAGAAGGAAGGAAAAGAGGGAGGAAGGGAGGAAGGAAAGGAGGGGGGAAGAGAGGAAGATTGAAGGAAAAGAGGGAGGAAGGGAGAAAGAAGGACGGAAAGGAAGAAGGGAGGAAAGGAGGAAGAAATAAGGAAAAGAGGGAGGAAGGAAGGAAGGAAAGGAGGAAAGGAGAGAGGGAGGAAGGAGGGAGGGGAGGGAGGAAGGAGGGAGGAAGGAAGGAAGGAAGGGAAGATGAAGGAAGGAAAGGAGGGAGGAAGAAGGAAGGGAAGGAAGGAAGGGATGAAGATGGAAGGAAAGAGGGAGAAAGGGAGGAAGAAGAAAGGAAAGGAGAGAGGGAGGAAGGAGGGAGAAGGAAGGAAAGGAGGAAGGAAGGGAGAAAGAAGGAAGGAAGGAAAGGAGGGAGGGAGGGAAGGAAGGAAGGTAGGAGAGAGGGAGGGAGGGAGGAAGAAGGAAGGAAAGAGGGAGAAAGGGAGGAAGAAGGAAGGAAAGGAGGAAGGAAGGAAAGAGGGAGGGAAGGAAGGAAAAGGAAAAGAGGGAGGAAGGAAGAAGGAAGGAAAGGATGAAGGAAGGAAAGGAGGGAAGGAAGAAGAAAGGAGAGAGGGAAGGAAGGTAGGAGGGAGGGAGGAAAGGAGAGAGGGAGGAAGGAGGGAGGGAAGGAAGGTAGGAAAGGAGAAAGAAGGAAGGAAAGGAGGGAGGAAGGAGGAAGGAAAGGAGGAAGAAGGAAGGACAGAAGGAAGGGAAGGAAGGGAGGAAGAAGGAAGGAAAGGAGGGAGGGAGGTTTTCGAGCTGTGTCTGAAATGAATCCCTAAATGAGATATATTACTCAGAGCGACCACACAGGATCATGAATATGGATCATCGCCGCTCGAGGAACAGAAGTGGTTACGTCTGTCTCAGCCAACAGGAAGGTGTGAAGAAGAGAATTTGTGTTTTCTGTTGATTTGAGAAAAATGTCTATTTGTTGCAGCGTTTGGATTTATTTATTTAAAAGTGTTTAGAAGTCATGTTATACCACCTAGTCTTCAGTATTTCTACAACTAATCTCCACACATTCCCTTTTAAAGATATTATCCCTTCTGTTGTGCTTGAGCCTTTTGACCCAGGAGGACGACAAGCATTAACTCAAACAATTAGGTATAATTTCATTTAAATGAGGCTAACCATAATTCCCCCCCAAAAAATATGTGGTAATAAGTTGGAATGAAGTTGGCTTAAAAAAAAGGTCTAACACAGAGTTAGGTGATAATTTATACTTTATGCGACAGGAAACCAGTCAAACCAAACTGGGTCAATGTTGACATGAGGAGTAGAAATGCATTAACCCTCCTGTTGTCCTCAGGTCAAGGAAGGACAGGAGGAAGGACAGGAGGAAGGAAGGAAAGGAGTAAGGAGTGAGGAAAGGAGGAAGGATGAAGGAATTTAGGAGAGAAGGAAAGGAGTAAGGAGGGAGGGAGGGAGGAAGGAAAGGAGTAAGGATGAAAAGAGGAAGGAATTTAGGAGAGAAGGAAGGAAAGGAGTAAGGAGGGAGGAAAGGAGTAAGATGAAAAGAGGAAGGAATTTAGGAGAGAAGGAAGGAAGGAAGGAAAGGAGTAAGGAGGGAGGGAGGAAAGGAGGAAGGAAGGAAGGAAGGAAGGAAGGAAAGTAGTAAGGACGAAAAGAGGAAGGAATTTAGGAGAGAAGGAAGGAAGGAAGGAAAGGAGTAAGGAGGGAGGGAGGAAAGGAGGAAGGAAGGAAGGAAAGTAGTAAAGATGAAAAGAGGAAGGAATTTAGGAGAGAAGGAAGGAAGGAAGGAAAGGAGTAAGGAGGGAGGAAGGAAGGAAGGAAGAAAGAAAGAAAGAAAGAAAGAAAGAAAGAAAGAAAGTAGTAAAGATAAAAAGAGGAAGGAATTTAGGAGAGAAGAAAGGAAGGAAGGAAGGAGTAAGGAGGGAGGAACGGAGGAAGCAAGGAAGGATGGAAGGAGGAGGGCGCAAAGAAAGAGGGGAGGAAAAATTAAAGAAAGAGGGAAGAAGAAAGGAAAGAAGGAACAGTCAAAACAGACGGGTCAATTTGACCCTGGAGGACGACAGGAAGGTTAAAACTAGATGCTGGTCTTATTGAAGGCATATATAATATAATATATAATATAATATAATATATATAGAGAGAGGATGATGATGGCACACTAAGCTCCTCTGACTTAGCCAACGCTTTATATTACATCATTTGGCAGACACTTTTATGCAAAGCAACTCACAAGCGAGGCAAGACAATCAAGCGTTAGAGGACAGCGGGGCAAATTCTAAAAAAGTGACTCGGGTAAAAGTGCAATAAGAAAGAACATTAGAAAGGTTGTTTGTGTCTAATATATAGTATTAAAAGTACAATAAAGACCATAAACGATGAGAAACAAGTGCTAAAAGGTTAAAGGGGCTTAGGTGTTAATGGAACAACTGAGTTTTCAGGCGTTCCTTGAATGCATCGTGGGAGTCAGCAGACCGTGCGTGTGGAGCTGTGTGTAGTTCATTCCAACCATCGTTAAAACCATAATGAGAAGAGTCTGGAGTCTTTAAACCACGATTCCTCAAAGCGAGTTCAAGACATCTCACACCTGACACTAATCCACCATCAGTGACATCATCATAGTGATAGACGGAGGTTCAGATGCAACTACGAAGACGACTACAGAGTTTACAGCCATGCTAGTGAATCTGTACTTAGCTACACTTGTGCTAACATCGTCACAATGTCGACAGTGCTAATATGCAACGTTAAATACGCATTTGGATACAGACGGAGCCTTCTGTCATTTCCAGAACCGGCCCGCCAAGGGGTCCAATGCTAACGTAAAGGACGCATGGAAGTATGTGAGCAGTGATCAGGCGGGGAGTTCCTGTCCTCTGAAATGAAGCCAAAGCGGAAGTAACTTAGAGCTGCATTCTATCAAAAGGCCACCAGGGGGCGACCGTCTCTATACAAGTCAATGGAGAATTCACCAACTTCTCACTTGATTTCTAACCTCAGTAAACGTTTTCAAAATGTGTTTATGGTCTCAATCGCTAGTTTAAAGCCTTCTTCAATGCAGTATGATGTTCATTTGGGACATTTTGGCCTCCCTGATTTTATATGTGATGATAAAGCAGGGTATGCATTAGGGCGTGGCTACGTCCTGATTGACAGGTTGATTGCCCAATGTCCTCGAGATCCAGCTCTCGCAACCATAGCAACCTCCCCAGTCCGCCCATGGCCCCGCCTCATGCCCATATAAGTAGAATCCATGTTTTTATTTTTCCCAGCATGCACCTGAAATTTTCAAGATGGCGCTGCCTAGATTCGAAACTATTGGCTTCCGAGCAGCAGTCCACAAACCAATGGGTGACGTCACGGATGTTACGTCCATTTCTTTTATACAGTCTGTGGCAGTGACGGTAACATTGTTTGAAATGGAATGGGCCTTTAGTCTGTCATGTTTATTGCTTAACATTTGCTCTAAACACAAACACCTGATGCTGGAATATCAGTTTTGTAAATATTTGGAACACTATGTTAAGTCAATCATTCATTTAAAGTCTTCTAACTTTCTTTTTTATTGGCTGGTTTTATGGGTTATCTGAGAAGGACAGAATCATATTGTTAAGTTTGGCTCCAAGTCTTTTCTTCTCTCTCTCTGCTATAAAGCTGCTAAATGCTGACGTCGTCATTTTTAAATGAATAACACATTGCTTTAAAACTTGTGTGAACTATAAACAGGTGTTTATGTTTTTCGTTGTTTGCTTTTCTCCTGGCTTCCTTCACCGTCCGTCCTGCATTTACGAGGCAACCTGCTGAATGCTTCATTCCTTTAACCCTCCTGTCGTCGAGACCAGATTATAAATTATTATCACGGCAAAAATAACTTATGCTGTTTGGTTTCCTTCCTTCTTCTCCTCCTCCCTTCTTTCTTTGCTCCCTCCTCCTTCCTTCCTTCCTTCCTTCCTCCTTTCTTTCCTTCCTTCCTTCCTTCCTTCCTTCCTTCCTTCCTTCTTTCCTTCTTTCCTTCCTTCCTCCTTTCCTTCCTCCCTTCCTTCTCTCCTAAATTCCTTCCTCTTTTCATCCTTCCTTCTTTCCTTCCTTTCTCCTTTCCTCCCTCCCTCCCTCCTTACTCCTTCCTTCCTTACTCCCTCCCTCCTTCCTCCTTTCTTTCCTTCCTTCCATCCTTCCTTCCTTCCTTCTTTCCTTCTTCCCTCCTTTCATTCCTTCCTTCCTTCTCTCCTAAATTCCTTCCTCTTTTCATCCTTCCTTCTTTCCTTCCTTTCTCCTTTCCTCCCTCCCTCCCGCCTTACTCCTTTCCTTCCTTACTCCCTCCCTACTTACTCCTTTCTTTCCTTCCTTCCTTCTTTCCTTCCTCCCTTCCTTTTCTCCTAAAGTCCTTCCTCTTTTCGTCCTTCCTTCTTTCCTTCCTTTCTCCTTTCCTCCCTCCCTCCCTCGCCTGGATACCATGAATATCGAGACCAGATTATAAATTATTATCACAGCAAAAATTACTTATGCTGTTTGGTTTCCTTCTTTCTTCTCCTCCTCCCTTCTTTCTTTGCTCCCTCCTCCTTCCTTCCTTCCTTCCTCCCTCCCTCCTTCCTTACGCCTTTCTTTCCTTCCTTCCTTCCTTCTTTCCTTCCTTCCTCCTTTCCTTCCTCCCTTCCTTCTCTCCTAAATTCCTTCCTCTTTTCATCCTTCCTTCTTTCTTTCCTTTCTCCTTTCCTCCCTCCCTCCCTCCTTACTCCTTTCCTTCCTTACTCCCTCCCTCCTTCCTCCTTTCTTTCCTTCCTTCCATCCTTCCTTCCTTCCTTCTTTCCTTCCTCCCTCCTTTCCTTCCTCCCTTCCTTCTCTCCTAAATTCCTTCCTCTTTTCATCCTTCCTTCTTTCCTTCCTTTCTCCTTTCATTCCTCCCTCCCTCCTTACTCCTTTCCTTCCTTCCTCCCTCCCTCCTTACTTTCCTTCCTTCCTTCCTTCCTTCCTCCTTTCCTTCCTCCCTTCCTTCCCTCCTAAATTCCTTCCTCTTTTCATCCTTCCTTCTTTCATTTCTTCCTTCTTTCCTCCTTTCCTTCCTTACACCTTTCTTTCCTTCCTCCCTCCTTTCGTTCCTTCCTTCCTTCTCTCCTAAATTCCTTCCTCTTTTCATCCTCCCTTCTTTCCTTCCTTTCTCCTTTCCTCCCTCCCTTCCTTCCCTCCTAAATTCCTTCCTCTTTTCATCCTTCCTTCTTTCATTCCTTTCTCCTTTCCTCCCTCCCTCCCTCCCTCGCCTGGATACCATGAATATCTAGACCAGATTATAAATTATTATCACAGCAGAAATTACTTATGCTGTTTGCATCTGCTCCTATCAGAAAAAATGCATTCTTATCTGTTTCTCTCCCGTCTCTACCCGCACTGTATCCTCACGGTCCACGGGAGGAGAAGTGGCACTTGATCTGATCTTTTGAAACAACACAGCTCCTCTGAGGACGCCATGTGAAGTTCAGTCGAATGTCAGCCGAGTGAGAAACCAGATCAAAACTTTCCATGTTGGGTTTTTTTTTTTCCTCACATCCAAATACACCCACACCCGCATGCACACACACACACACACACACACACACACACACACACACACACACACACACACACACACACACACACACACACACACACACACACACACACACACACACACACACACACACACACACACACACACACACACATTTCTCCTCTCCAGCCTTCCTCTTTTTCCTTTTTCTTTCTCCTCCTCACTGTCCCGTCCAGCTGCAGGTTGCCAGCATGTGCACGAGCCAGGGTTATTATAGTTAACGAAGACTAAAACTAGCAATGAAAAAATAATTTAGTTAACTGAAATTAAAATAAAAACTACAATGAACAATGTAAAACTAACTAAAACTAAACTGAATTGCAGATAAATTCAGCTTTGCTTTCCTTCCTTCTTCCCTCTTTCTTTAATTTTCCATTCCTTCTTCTCCTCCACCCTTCTTTCTTTGCTCCCTCCTCCTTCCATCCTTCCTTCCTTTCTCCTTTTCTTCCTCCGTCCCTCCTTACTCCTTTCTTTCTTTTCTCCCTTCCTTCCTCCCTCCCTCCTTACTCCTTTCTTTCTTTCCTTCCTTCCTTCCTCCCTCCTTTCCTTCCTCCCTTCCTTCTCTCCTAAATTCCTTCCTCTTTTCGTCCTTCCTCCTTTCCTTCCTTACTCCCTCTCTCCTTACTCCTTTCCTTCCTTCCTTCCTTCCTTCCTTCCTTCCTTCCTTCCTTCATCTTTTCGTCCTTCCTCCTTCTTTCCTTCCTTTCCTTCCTCCCTCCCTCCTTACTCCTTTCTTTCTTTCCTTCTTTCCTTCCTTCCTTCCTCCCTCCTTTCCTTCCTCCCTTCCTTCTCTCCTAAATTCCTTCCTCTTTTCGTCCTTCGTCCTTCCTCCTTTCCTTCCTTACTTCCTCTCTCCTTACTCCTTTCCTTCCTTCCTTCCTTCCTTCCTTCCTTCATCTTTTCGCCCTTCCTCCTTCTTTCCTTCCTTTCTCTTTTCCTCCCTCCCTCCCTCCTTCCCTCCTTACTCCTTTCCTTCCTTACTCCCTCCATCCTTACTCCTTTCTTTCTTTCTTTCCTTCCTTCCTTTCTTCCACCCTTCCTTCTCTCCTAAATTCCTTCCTCTTTTTGTCCTTCCTTCTTTCTTCCTTTCTCCCTCCCTCCCTTCTTCCCTTCTTACTCCTTTCCTTCCTTACTCCCTCCCTCCTTACTCCTTTCTTTCCTTCCTTCCTTCCTTCCTTCTCTCCTTACTTCCTTCCTCTTTTCCAGCCTGCAGTCTTAACCTGACCTTTGACCCCTTGCAGCTGAAAAGACAGTCATGACTCTCAGGGGGGAGCTGATCTGCTGTGCGTGTCCAAGTGTCAAACAAGTTCTGTGTCAGCTACACAACAAATACCACAGCGTGACTTCTCAGCACACACACACACACACACACACACACACACACACACACACACACACACACACACACACACACACACACACACACACACACACACACACACACACACACACACACACACCAAACACTTTTCATTCCTCTGTCCTCTCACCACGCCCTTGTTTGTTTGATCTGCGGGGTGACTCGTCGTGTTTTGCCTCACAGCGGGACAGTCTTCACACTCCTCCCTGAGCTGAACTTCATCCATCCTCATCACAGCGGCCAATCGAGCCCTCCGACGGCGATGGAGTGTCCATTTAAACTCAGCCCCCCCCCCCACAAGATGATTAATAGGAGTACAATGGAGAAAAAGGTCGGCTACTGCAGCAGTTAGCGATGAAAGTAAATGGCTTCTTTTTTTTTTTTTGGAGAGAGAGAGAAAATGAAATAATGGATAGTCTACACCAGGGGTGTTAAACTCATTTTCAATCAAGGGCCAGTAAAAAGATGGAAGGAAGGAATGAAGGAAGGAAGGAAGGAAGGAAGGACAGAATGAAGGAAGGACAGAAGGAAGGAAGGAAGGAAGGAAGGACGGACAGATAGAAGGAAGGACAGAATGAAGGAAGAAAGGGAGGAAGGACAGATAGAAGGAAGAAAGGGAGGAAGGACAGAATGAAGGAAGAAAGGGAGGAAGGAAAGATGGAAGGAAGGAGGGAGGGAAGAAAAGAGGGAAGGAAGGAAGGACAGAATGAAGGAAGAAAGGGAGGAAGGAAAGATAGAAGGAATGAGGGAGGGAAGAAAAGAGGGAAGGAAGGAAGGAAGGAAGGAAGGAAGGAAAAAGGAAGGAAGGAAGAAAGAAAGAAAGAAAGGGAGGAAGGACAGATGGAAGGAAGGACAGAAGGAAGAAAGGAAGGAAGGACAGATGGAAGGAAAGACAGAAGGAAGAAAGGAAAAGAAGACCCCTCGGTTTTGGGTCTTCTGAATGTAGAATATCACCAGACTCGTCTTTTAATGGGATTTATGGAGTTAGGTTTTTTTTTTTATCCTGATGGAAGAAGTTGAAATGAGGGCCGAGTTTGTGTTTACGACGGCTGATAAGAAGCAGACCAGTAAATGTTTTGGCTCGGGACAAAAAAAAAAAATCAATTTGAAACGTTCCTCAGCAGACCTTGGCCTCGGCTGTCCTGGCTCCAAAGTGAAAAAGGCGAGTTTGTGCTTTTGGCTTGTTGCTCCTCAACAGCTGAACAGCTTCCTTTTAACCCTCAGTCAAGGAAGGAAGGAAAGGAGGGAGGAAGAAGGAAGGAGGGAGGAAGAAAGGGAGGAAGGACAGATGGAAGGAAGAACGGGAGGAAGGACAGATGGAAGGAAAGACAGAAGGAAGAAAGAAAGGAAGGAAGGACAGATGGAAGGAAGAAAGGGAGGAAGGACAGATGGAAGGAAGAAAGGAAGGAAGGAACAAAGAAAGGAAAAAAGGAAGGAAGGAAGAAAGGACAGAAAGAAGAAAGGGAGGAAGGACAGATGGAAGGAAGGAAAGAAGGAACAAAGGAAGGACAGAAGGAAGAATGGAAGGAAGGACAGATGGATGGAAGGAAGGAAGGACAGAAAGAAGAAAGGGAGGAAGGACAGATGGAAGGAAGAAAGGGAGGAAGGAAAGATAGAAGGAATGAGGGAGGGAAGAAAAGAGGGAAGGAAGGAAGGAAGGAAGGAAGGAAGAAAGGGAGGAAGGACAGATGGAAGAAAAGAAGGAAGGAAGGGAGGAAGGGAGAAAGAAAGGAAAAAAGGAAGGACAGAAGGAAGGAAGGAAGGAAGGAAAGGCTTTTTGCTCCTCAACAGCTGAACAGCTTCCTTTTAACCCTCAGTCAAGGAAGGAAGGAAAGGAGGGAGGAAGAAGGAAGAAGGAAGGAGGGAGGAAGGAAGAGGGGAAGAGAGGAAGAAGGAAGGAAGGATGGAAGGAAGGAAGAAGGGAGGAAGAAGGAAGGAAGGAAGGGAGGGAGGAAAGAAGGAAGGAGGGAATCCCAAATTAACCGTACTGCTGCTGTGCTGTTGTACTTGTTTTATGTGGCAGCTAAACATTTGGTAAAATCCACAGCGCCCTGCAGATTCAGGAAATTACTTGAGCTTCATATTTACAACAGATCCTTCTGTCTTTCCTTCCATCCTTCCATCTTTCCTTCCATCCTTCCATCTGTCCTTCCATCCTTCCATCTGTCCTTCCATCCTTCCATCTTTCCTTCCTCCCTTTCTTCCTTCTGTCCTTCCTTCCATCTGTCCTTCCTTCCATCCTTCCATCTGTCCTTCCTCCCTTTCTTCCTTCTGTCCTTCCTTCCATCCTTCCATCTGTCCTTCCTCCCTTTCTTCCTTCTGTCTTTCCTTCCATCTGTCCTTCCATCCTTCCATCTGTCCTTCCTCCCTTTCTTCCTTCTGTCCTTCCATCCATCCTTCCATCTGTCCTTCCTCCCTTTCTTCCTTCCTTCCATCTGTCCTCCCTCCCTTCCTTCCTTTCTTCCTTCCTTCCATCTGTCCTTCCTCCCTTTCTTCTGTCCTTCCTCCCTTTCTTTCTTTCTTCCTTCCTTCCTTTTTTCCTCTCTTCCTTCCTCCCTTCCATCTGTCCTTCCTTCCTTCCTTTCTTTCTTCCTTCCATCTGTCCTTCCTTCCTTCCTTCCATCTGTCCTTCCTTCCATCTGTCCTTCCTTCCTTCCTTCCTTCCATCTGTCCTTCCTCCCTTTCTTTCTTTCTTCCTTCCTTCCATCTGTCCTTCCTCCCTTTCTTTCTTTCTTCCTTGCTTCCATCTGTCCTTCCTCCCTTTCTTCTTTCTGTCCTTCCTTCCTTCCTTTCTTCCTTCCATCTGTCCTTCCTCCCTTTCTTCCTTCCATCTGTCCTTCCTTTTTTCCTCCCTTTCTTTCTTTCTTCCTTCCTTCCTTCCATCTGTCCTTCCTCCCTTCTTTCCTTCCATCTGTCCTTCCTTCCATTCTTCCTTCTGTCCTTCCTTTGTTCTTCCTTCCTTCGATCTGTTCTTGCTTCCTTTCTTCTGTCCTTCATTTTTTCCTTTCTTTGTTCCTTCCTTCCTTCCTCCCTTCATTCCTTCTTTCTTTCCTTCCTTCCGTCTGCCTATCTTTCCTTCCTTCCCTTCTTATTTCCTTCCTTTGAGTCAGTCCCAAATTAACCGTACTGCTGCTGTGCTGTTGTACTTGTTTTATGTGGCAGCTAAACATTTGGTAAAATCCACAGCGCCCTGCAGATTCAGGAAATTACTTGAGCTTCATATTTACAACCGATTTGAAGAGATTTATATCTTCAGCAGACGGGGCAGTGATGTCTGAGAGCATTCAGAGATGAACTAATGCAGTTAGTTTTGGTCTTTTCACGGGATTTGTTGAAATAAAAAACATAAAATATCGCCAGCATTGCACCTGATTTCCCATAAATGTGCACTCGGCTCGGCTCCGTTTTTTAGAGATTCGGGGGAAATGAGGACTCGTCGGCTCTGAGGGCGAGATGTCTGAACCTCCTACAGCTTTCCAAATAAACATGATTTTTACATGACTCATTTCAAACGTTTGTCTCAGAGTCTGAACAAAAGGTAAATACAGAAACTAGCCGTCTGGAATGACCATTACAGCTAACTACTTCCTGCCAGTCGATGTAACCACGCTGCATATTAATCAGTGCATGTCGAAGTCTGAATGCTCCTGAAAATGTCAAATGGTGTAACCACAAAATAATGATAAATAACAAATATTTTAGTGTATTTAAGTGGACTTATACTGATCCTTCCTTCCTTCCATCCTTCCTTCCTTCCTTCTGCCCTTCTTCCCTTTCCTCCTTCCTTCTTTCCATCCTTCCTTCCTTCTGTCCTTCTTTCTTTCCCTCCTTCCTTCCTTCCTTCTGCCCTTCTTCCCTCCCCTCCTTCCTTCCTTCCTTCCTTCTTTCCTTCCCTCCCTCCCTCCTTCCTTTCCTCCTTCCCTCCTTCCTTCCTTCCTTCCTCCCTCCCTCCCTCCCTCCCTTCCTTCCTTCTGTCCTCCTTCTTTCCTCCGTCCTTCCTTCCTTTCCTTCGCCCTTCCTTCCCTCCTTCCTTCTTCCCTCCCTTCCTTCTTCCTCTCTTCCTTCCTCCCTTCCATGTGACTTTCACTGCACATATTTTTACTTTTTTTTTTGCTACTTCTTGCACAAACACAGGTGCAATATTACTATTTTCTACGTGTACCTTAAAGTGCTATTCTACTGATGGCCACTAGGTGCTGGCTCCAAAATTAACCCACCTGGCTCCAATTGACATGTGTCCATGTGGTTTAGTTTAAATTTAAAGGGTTAAAATGTGAAAATAAACATATGAATAACTTGCACACATCCTTTTTTTTGTGGACTCAGCATCAAATTTCTGCTTTTAATCCATTTAGAGAGAATATATTAGAGGATTATGGTAAAAATGTCTAAGTGGTGTAACCATAAAAACTTTGTACCAAATAATTCAACTTGCTTAAAAACAGTAAATAGTCAATAAAACACCATATCAACTAGTTTGGCATGATCTTACATTATAACTTTTATATTAAATAAAGCTAATGGAATACTATTGTTCTAAATATTACATTTAATCTGGGTAACCATGGAGACCAGGAAACATTTAGTCATTGTTAGTATAAGTCCACTTAAATACACTGTACGTCAGGGGTGTCAAACATGCGGCCCGTGGGCCAGAACCGGCCCGCCGAGGAGTCCAATCTGGCCCACTTTCCTTCATGTCTTCCCTTTCTGTCTTCCTTCCTTCCTCCCTTTCTTCCCTCTTTTCTTCCCTCCCTCCTTCCTTCCATCTTTCCTTCCTCCCTTTCTTCCTTCATTCTGTCCTTCCTTCTATCTGTCCGTCCTTCCTGTCAGAGGCTTTCTTCCTACATTGGTGCAGTCTCATCTTCTCAAAAGGGTCCAATGAATAAATTCATCACAAGGATAACAGCAGATGTCTGAAATGATTGGTTGTCCATTACTTCATTGTACTGTGTCCAAATCATCACATACACTCAGTGAAGAAGCACAGTTCACTCCATACAGTGTGTGTGTGTGTGTGTGTGTGTGTGTGTGTGTGTGTGTGTGTGTGTGTGTGTGTGTGTTTTAGTGTGAGTTATGATGACATAAATAGAGACATGACGTTACCTGACACAAGAAAGAAGTCTACGCCTTTCTGTCACTTTGATTCAATTACAGCCCATCTGCAGCTGATTAAGATAAACTGCCTGTTTACTTAAATTAATTGCTCAAAAGCGCCATAAAAAAGGGAAATGAGCTGAAAACTGGCACCTAAACAAACAAAACAACAAACAAACAAGCTGTTAACTCTCATAGGGAAGAAAAGAAAAGAAAAAGAAAAAGAAGAAATGGAAGTAAACTCTAGAGCAGTGGTGTCAAACCCATTTTCATTAAAGGGTCACATACAGCCCAATTTGATCTGATGTGGGCCGGATGATTAACAAGAAGGAAGGAAGGAAGGAAGGAAGGAAGGAAGGAAAAGAAGACAGGAAGGAAGGTAGGAAAAGAAGACATGAAGGAAGGAGGGAAGGAAGGAAGGAAGGAAGGAAGGAAAAGAAGACAGGAAGGAAGGTAGGAAAAGAAGACATGAAGGAAGGAGGGAAGGAAGGAAGGAAGGAAGGAAGGAAGGAAGGAAGGAAAAGAAGACAGGAAGGAAGGTAGGAAAAGAAGACATGAAGGAAGGAGGGAAGGAAGGAAGGAAGGAAGGAAAAGAAGACAGGATGGAAATATGGAAGGAAGGAAGGAAGGAAGGAAGGAAGGAAGGAAGGAAAAGAAGACAGGATGGAAATATGGAAGGAAGGAAGGAAGGAAGGAAGGAAGGAAGGAAGGAAGGAAGGAAGGAAAAGAAGACAGGATGGAAGGAAGGAAGGAAAAGAAGACAGGATGGAAATATGGAAGGAAGGAAGGAAGGAAGGAAGGAAAGAAGGAAGAAAGGAAGGAAACTGGCACCTAAACAAACAAAACAACAAACAAACAAGCTGTTAACTCTCATAGGGAAGAAAAGAAAAGAAAAAGAAAAAGAAGAAATGGAAGTAAACTCTAGAGCAGTGGTGTCAAACCCATTTTCATTAAAGGGTCACATACAGCCCAATTTGATCTGATGTGGGCCGGATGATTAACAAGAAGGAAGGAAGGAAGGAAGGAAGGAAGGAAGGAAAAGAAGACAGGAAGGAAGGTAGGAAAAGAAGACATGAAGGAAGGAGGGAAGGAAGGAAGGAAGGAAGGAAGGAAAAGAAGACAGGAAGGAAGGTAGGAAAAGAAGACATGAAGGAAGGAGGGAAGGAAGGAAGGAAGGAAGGAAGGAAGGAAGGAAGGAAGGAAAAGAAGACAGGAAGGAAGGTAGGAAAAGAAGACATGAAGGAAGGAGGGAAGGAAGGAAGGAAGGAAGGAAAAGAAGACAGGATGGAAATATGGAAGGAAGGAAGGAAGGAAGGAAGGAAGGAAGGAAGGAAAAGAAGACAGGATGGAAATATGGAAGGAAGGAAGGAAGGAAGGAAGGAAGGAAGGAAGGAAGGAAGGAAGGAAAAGAAGACAGGATGGAAGGAAGGAAGGAAAAGAAGACAGGATGGAAATATGGAAGGAAGGAAGGAAGGAAGGAAGGAAAGAAGGAAGAAAGGAAGGAAACTGGCACCTAAACAAACAAAACAACAAACAAACAAGCTGTTAACTCTCATAGGGAAAAAAAAAGAAAAGAAGAAAAAGAAGAAATGGAAGTAAACTAACTCTAGAGCAGTGGTGTCAAACCCATTTTCATTAAAGGGCCACATACAGCCCAATTTGATCTGATGTGGGCCAGATGATTAACAAGAAGGAAGGAAGGAAGGAAGGAAGGAAGGAAGGAAGGAAAACAAGACAGGAAGGAAGGACGGAAGGAAGGAAGGAAGGAAGGAAGGAAGGAAGGAAAGATGGAAGAAAGGGAAGAAAGACAGATGGAAGGAAGGAAGGAAGGAAGGAAAAGAAGACAGGAAGGAAGGAAGGAAGGAAGGAAAAAAGGGAAGAAAGACAGATGGAAGGAAGGAAGGAAGGAAGGAAGGAAGGAAGGAAGGAAGGAAGGAAGGAAGGAAGGAAAGATGGAAGGAAGGAAGGAAGGAAGGAAGGAAGGAAGGAAGGAAGGAAGGAAGGAAGGAAGGAAGGAAGGAAGGAAGGAAGGAAAAGAAGACAGGATGGAAATATGGAAGGAAGGGAAGAAGGACAGATAGAAGGAAGGAAGGAAGGAAGGAAGGAAGGAGGGAAGGAAGGAGGGAAGGAAGGAAGGAAGGAAAGAAAGAAGGACAGGATGGAAATATGGAAGGAAGGAAGGAAGGAAAGGAAAAGAAGACAGGATGGAAATATGGAAATATGGAAGGAAGGAAGGAAGGAAGGAAGGAAGGAAAAGAAGACAGGATGGAAATATGGAAATATGGAAGGAAGGAAGGAAGGAAGGAAGGAAGGAAGGAAGGAAGAAAAGAAGACAGGATGGAAATATGGAAGGAAGGAAGGAAGGAAGGAAGGAAGGAAGGAAACTGGCACCTTAAACAAAACAACAAACAAACAAGCTGTTAACTCTCATAGGGGAAAAAAAGAAAAGAAAAAGAAGAAATGGAAGTAAACAAACTCTAGAGGACACCTTGCCGTTTTCCTATCATCAGCAAAAGAATCCTGTCTCTTCCTTTCAAAGAGGATTTGCATTAGATAACCTGAGATTATGCTGCAGTATGGTTCGGGTTAGCCTCCCGCTGGGCCGCGGAGAATCATCTGCTCAATGCTTTACACTGAATATCAAAGGAGCGTGACGCCCTCGACCTTTGTTGGGACATACTGTTAGAGAGAAACACCGAACACAGCTTTAACACTACTATGAAGAAGAAGGGAAGACTAATGATACTTTTAAGTGGACATATCGTGCTTTTTGTGATTTTCTGTCTATGTTAAAAATCGTCGTCTTTGTTGCTAAAGTTACTCCACAGGTTGTTTGCGTTGTCCACTCGCATATTTCAGATCATATTTGGGCTCCAACATTACGGATATATATTCAAGAAGTTTTATTTCGAGTAAAAGAAAGAGAAAAAATAAGTAAAATATAGGGCTGTCAGCGCTAACGCGTTAATTGCGATCAGATTGATGCAATCCATAACGCGTTAATTTTTTTTAATCGCATTTTTATGTTGCAAGCCTTTTTGTCCCTTCTACTCCCCCGTAGACGGCTCCTCTAGCTGTAGCGCTATGCTTTGAAGTGGCCTCCTGCAGTAAACCTACCGCGCTGATGGAAAGTAAGAGAGCTACTGGACTTTTGAACGGCCTGTTTAACTTTAAAACATTTCCAGACGCTTCAGTTGACAAGTCAAAAGTAAAATGCAACCTGTGTCAAACGGAGTTTAACTACCACCGGAGTACGTGGAGTTTGAGTTAGCACCTCCACGCTAAACACCCAGGTCCAGCCAAGCCAGCCTCAGCTCCACCAAAGGACCATTTTGGAGTGTGGGAGTCGCAGCAGAGCCGTGACTGATTCCCAGTTAAGACACTCTGGTAAGAAATGCTTTACATTATGGGCTTAAAACTGCCTTCAAATGTCAAATAACACGATTTTAAACACGCAATACAAAACGCGATTAATCGCAATTAACTATGGAAATACTGCGATTAATCTCGATTTAAAAAATTAATCGTTTGACAACCCTAGTAAAATATGACTGTTAGTGTTTGTTTACGAAGCCTCCAGAGTCAAAAAGCAACTTCCTGTAAGCAGCCAATCAGAACAGAGTAGGCTCATTAGGAGGCGGGCCTTAAAGAGACAGGAGCTAAAACGCCCTGTTTCAACTGAGGGGCTGCATAAAAGGCCAGTATAAGATAAATAAGGAGTTTTTTTTGACCATGTATCACAATCAAAGCTATTCCAGTACAGCTTGAGAATATAAATATAGACTTTAAAATGTGCCTCTTATGTTGTCTTTAACCTTCAATAAATCTACAGTGAATGTCGTCTTTCATAAACTTATTTTGACTTCTTATTCTCAACAGTTTTGGATGTTTACCCATTTTTATGAAAGGAAATAACAGTGAGAAGAACATCAGCTTAGGTCTTTTCATGGGATTTGCTGACATTGAGGAAAGATATCACCAAACTTATCCTTTAAAGCCATCTCCTCTTTCAAAAATCTGTACTTTTACCTTCCTTACTGGTACAGAATATATGCTACTTGAGAAATAGTTCTGTATATTCAGCACAACTTAATAGTAATAGGAGGAGAATCCCATCTCTGGATCAGCTGTTTAACTCAATATGACTAAGACTCGCTGCTCGCTGTATTAGATTTCTCTTTTTCTTTAAAAAACCAGACTCATCAAATGTAAAATGAGAGCTTGAAAGAGAGAGAGTACAGGTAATAACAGGCTTCAGAAAGCCTCAAAGTCTGGATGAGATCGAGCCAATTTTACTGTGCTCCATAATGATCATAAAGTGACTTTCCACTTTCTTTTAAGAAAAAAAAAGGCAGCACTCAATATAATTTTATTTCTGATATTGAGCCTTTTATAGGCCTTTAATGTAAAATACTCCGAGTGGATGCTTTATAATTACCCTTAGAAAATGATTAAGAAGAAGAGTTGGATAAGTTTACCTTTAAAACTTCACATGCATCGCCAAGGGATAAGTTTTTGGGAATAAAAGATTTCTAAAAATGGTGAGCTGGTGGTGCTAAACGAGACAGTCGCAGGTTTGTATAGGTGCATCTTCAGCACTTTGGACTAGTGAGATTTGTCCTAATTCAATCTGTATTGTTTAAAAAGTTGGTGCAAACACAGCTGCTGTGCTTTTCTCCTCTGCAAACCATCTGGAATGATTGTTTTTTTTGTTTTTTTTAGCTCAAGAGGAGAGCTACACTTTTTATTTATGCATTCTCCAAAAGAGTGTGTGTTGTAAAAGAGGAAACACATCAATACTAATAAAGAACAGTAGCAGACACTTAATTTAACATCTCGCCAGAACAGAGCATACATCACTTCTTGAGAGAAAGCTCCGAGCTCCTACGCAACACTTTGGTCCAGCTGTGTGTTTTGTTTCTTTACCTTCAGTGGGGACGCTGGTTGGCGGAGGGGAGGTGGTGGGCGTCTCCCTGCCTGCCGTGACCTCGCTGCTCTTGGATGTTGTCTTGGCGACGACGGTGGTGGTGAAAGGGTAGAGGTACGTGGTGTCGACCATGTCACACATCTTGTCTTTAGTCTGAAAAATGAGAAATGTTGTCATGCCTGTGAGTGCAGTAGGATTTAAGAGGTGTGCAAAGTGCATTCATTGTACAGGATGGGGTGAAATATATAAAGCACTGCCAGAAAGATTTAAAGTCTGTGTAAAGTAAGAATAAATATGTGTTCTGAGTTTGACATACCACAGAAAAGTGTGTTGTTAACCACCCTGCCAAATTTGAATGATTAAAAAAATCGGCAAATATATGAAATTAGGCTTCAAAGTTGTGTAAAAATCAGCCTCTTTCTCTGCTCCCAAACGCTGTGGGCGTGGCCGCCGATTCCACTGAAGCCCCGCCCCCTACCAAGTGTCACTTGTCAATCAAAGTCACCAGTCTACCAGAAGCATGGACGCTACGTCTGAGAGATTCCTGCTGCTAGCTCGGCTACTAGCTTGACTGCTAGCTCGTCGGCTAACTTGGTGGCTAAGTCAGCTAACTGGCTAACTGTAGACTGTAGTAGTAGTAGTAGTGTGCGCTGAATGTATTTATACCTCTACAGCAGCAGGGGCGGGTTTATGCTAATCCTAGCTCCACAATTCAAATCTAAATGGTTGAAATGCTTTTTACACCTTTTTTCAGAAATACATGTATGACCTATTTAATGTGTTTAGAAGAAAATGTCTGAATTCACTTTACACGGCCTTTAAGTCATAGCTAGTGTATTTCGACCGCTTACCTCATCTGGACAGCTGTTGTCCACCCAATCCTGCCGATGACGGTCAAAGCCACTGGAACATCTGAGAGCAGAGCAAACAACTGTCAGTCATCATTAAGTTTAATTCAGCGCTAATTAATTGGTTTGTTGATGGTCAGACAGAACATGTCTTCATTTCGATAGTGACACTGTAGATAAAGACGAGAAGGATGGGATGAGAGCGAGAACAAAAGAAAGGTTGATATGATATGCAACCAAAGTCCCAGCTGGAGTCAAAGCAGTTTATATGATATGGGTCTTTTACATTTATTAGTAAGTTAGTTGCAGAGATGCTGACAGGAACAGGGGTGAATTTAACCCATCAATTGAATCTAAAGTGAAGCATTTGTGCATTAAAGTTGATTTTAAACCTTTGGGAACAATATGTGGAACACAATACTAACATCCAGATTGAGGTTAAAAGCAACAATAAGGGGAGTCTCTCTCTCTTTCTCTCTCTCTCTCTCTCTCTCTGCCTGATACTTTGTTGGTTTGACTTGGAGAGGACATCAGGAAACTGTCTACACCTAAGCAAATTGGGTCTCAGCCTATTG
>NC_070598.1:3722943-3725443 GCF_027409825.1 Scomber japonicus | reverse complement strand
TCCTTCCCTTCTTCCTTCCTTCCTTTCTTTCTTCGTTCCTCCCATCCTTCTCTCCTTCCCTCCTTTCTTCCTTCCTCCCATCCTTCTCCTCCTTCCCTCCTTCCTTCCTCCCCCCTTCCTTCTTTCCTTTCCCTCCTTCCTTTCCTTCCTTCTTCCTTTCTCCCTTCCTTCCTTCTTTCCATCCTTCTTTCCTTCCTTCCTTCCTCCCTCCCTTCATACCTTCCTTCCTTCCTTTCCTTCCTTCCTTTCCTTCCTTCCTTCTTCCTTCCTTCCTTCCTCCCATCCTTCCTTCCTCCCTCCCTTCCTTCTTTCCATCCCTCCTTTCCTTCCTTCTTTCCCCTTCCTTCCTTCTCCTTCCTCCCATCCTTCTCTCCTTCCCTCCTTCCTTCCTCCCCCCTTCCTTCTTTCCTTTCCCTCCTTCCTTTCCTTTCCCTTCTTCCTTTCTCCCTTCCTTCTTCTTTTCCATCCTTCTTTCCTTCCTTCCTTCCTCCCTCCCTTCATACCTTCCTTCCTTCCTTTCCTTCCTTCCTTCTTTCCTTCCTTCTTCCTTCCTTTCCTTCCTCCCTCCCTTCCTTCCCTTGACTCGAGGACAACAGTAGGGTTAAATGTACGGCAGCTGCTCAAAACGCAGTCAAAACTTTAATTTATGATCTCCGTCCTGTGTAATCATGGACGGAGAGAAAGAGGCAGGAAAAAGGAAAAAGGGGCGAATAGAGGAGCGATGGAGGGGGCGAAAAGTTAATGCACCCCAAATAACCATCAGTCTGACAAAACACTCGACGCAAGAGTGAAAAACGAGGAGAGACATCTGCAGAGGGAAGCAGATGAAAGAGCGGGAGGAGGAGGAGGAGGAGGAGGAAGAGGAGGAGGAGGAGGAGGAGGGGGAGGAGGGGAGGAACAGATAATTAGGATAGTTATAATTAGAATTAAAAATAAGTTCTCAAATCAAACATCCTCGAGATGTGAGTGGAAAGTATTTTTCTTGCAACTGCATTTATTAATCTTTTTTTTTCTCTAATGTGATAAAATGCTTCAGAGTATTTATAACAGTAAATATGACCACTACAGGAATGAGAGGAACATTATAGACAGGGAGTAAGGAGGGAGGGAGGGAGAGAGGAAGGAAGGAAGGAAGGAAAGGAGTGAGGAGGGAGGGAGGTACAGTAGGAAAAGAGGAAGGAAGGAAGGAAGGGAGGAAGGAAGGAAGGAAGGGAGGAAGGAAGGAAGGAAGGAAGGAAGGAAGGGAGTAAGGAGGGAGGTAGGAAAAGAGGAATGAAGGAAGCCAGGAAGGAAAGGAGGAAGGAAGGAAGGAAGGAAGGAAGGAAGGAAGAAGGAAATGAGTAAGGAGGAAAAGAAGATGGAAGGAAGGAAAGGGGGAAGGAGGGAGGGAGGGAGGAAAAGAGGAAGGAAGTAAGGAGGAGAAGGAAGGGAGGAAGGAAAGGGAGTAAGCAGTAAGGAAGGAAGGAAGGAATGAAAGGAGTAAGGAGGGAGGGATGAAGGAAGGAAGTAAGAGAAGCAAGGGATGAAGGAAGAAGTAAGAGAAGCAAGAGAGGAAGGAAGGAAGGAATGAAGTAAGGAGAGAAGGAAGGAAGGAAAGGAGGAAGGAAGGAGGAAGGAAGGAAAGGAGTAAGGAGGGAGGGAGTGTCCTTCAGTGTATTTTTAACAGTAAATAATAAAGTTTTCATCCTTTTCTTTCTTTCTGTCTTACTTTTGTTCTTTTTCCAGTTGTCATCCTTTCTTCCATTCTTTCTTTTCTTTCAATTGTCATTATTTCCTTCTTTCTTCCATCTCCTCCTCCTCTCCTTATATCTCCTCCTCCTCTCCTTACATCACACAAACTGATTCAGCTTTTAAAATGTTTCATCTCTCCTTCCTGTCATTGAGAGAAGTTCATTAACACCTCATTCAGTTCTTCTCTTCTTCTCTTCTTCTTCTTCTTCTTCTTCTTCTTCTTCTTCTTCTTCTTCTTCTTCTTCTTCTTCTTCTTCTTCTTCTTCTTCTTCTTCTTCTTCTTCTTCTTCTTCTTCTTCTTCTTCTTCTTCTTCTTCTCTTCTTCTTCTTCTTCTTCTTCTTCTTCTTCTTCTTCTTCTTCTTCTCCCTTCTCCTTCTCCTTCTCCTTCTTCTTTATTTAATGGTGGTATGTTTAAAGCATGTTTGGGTTTAAAGGAAGCAGCTTAAGGACACAAAGTAAAGCCGTCAGATATGAACAGAGCTTAATGAGATCAGGAGCTTTAACTAAAGTCACTTCTTTCTTTCTTTCTTTTATTCTTTCTTTCTTTCCTTTATTCTTTCTTTCTTTCTTTTATTCTTTCTTTCTTTCTTTCATGATGCTGCACTCTAAATTAGTTTCTTTGTCGAGAGAGCATTTTTTTTCTGTCATTCTTTTAATTGTCGTTCTTTTCTTTCTGTCATTCTTTGTTTCGTTCTTTCTTTCTTTCTTTCAATCGTCATCTTTTCCTTCTTTCTTTTATTCTTTCTTTTGTTCTTCCTTTCTTTGTTT
>NC_070598.1:3720142-3722443 GCF_027409825.1 Scomber japonicus | reverse complement strand
AAGGAAAAGAGGAAGGAAGGAAGGAAGGAAGGAAGGAAAGAAAGGAGTAAGGACAAAAAGAGGAAGGAAGGAAGGAAGGAAGGAAGGAAGGAAGGAAAGAAGTAGAGCTGGGAGGACGGCTGCATACTAAACATCCTACAGAGAGCTTCTCTTCATAGAGACTTCCATTAACTGACCAGCTCTACCACTCATGCTTCTTTCACAGTGAAACGAGAATTAACCCTAGGACAGAAGGGAGGAAGGAGGAAGGAAGCAAGGAAAGGAGTAAGGAGGAAAATAGGAAGGAAGGAAGGGAGGAAGGAAAGAAGGAAAGGAGTAAGGAGGGAAAGAGGAAGGAAGGAAGGAAGGAAGGGAGGGAGGAAGGAAAGGAGTAAAGAGGGAGGGAGGGAAGAAAGGAGCAAGGAAGGAAGGAAAGGAGTAAGGAGGGAAAGAGGAAGGAAAGAAGGAAAGGAGTAAGGACAAAAAGAGGAAGGAAGGAAAGGAGTAAGGAGGGAAAGAGGAAGGAAGGAAAGGAGTAAGGAGGGAAAGAGGAAGGAAGGAAGGAAGGAAGGGAGGGAGGAAGGAAAGGAGTAAAGAGGGAGGGAGGTAAGAAAGGAGCAAGGAAGGAAGGAAGGAATGAATGAAAGGAGTAAGGACAAAAGAGGAAGGAATTTAGGAGAGAAGGAAGGGAAGAAGGAAAAGAGGAAGGAAGGAAGGAAAGGAATAAGGACGAAAAGAGGAAGGAAGGAAGGAAGGAAGGAAGGAAGGAAGGAAGGAAGGAAGGAAGGAAGGAAGGAAGGAAAGAAGTAGAGCTGGGAGGACGGCTGCATACTAAACATCCTACAGAGAGCTTCTCTTCATAGCGTCTGCAGCTTTTTATTGTTTATGACCTCTCAGATGAATGTGTGTAGATTTCATATCTGGCTCCAAATGAGAAATAAAATAAATAAATAAATTAAATAAATAAATAAATCTTTCCATATAAGCAATCCGTGTTTGAAGCTGATATTAAAAGGTTCCCTGTGGAGCGTCTGACCTCTAGTAGAGCTGAGTTTATGATTGAATAAAACACTTTGGCTTTGCAAATGTTTTATGAGGAAGGGAAATGCATTCAACACTTCCTGTTAAGACCTCAAGGAGAAACTCTCCATGTTACTTTATTAGTTTACTTCCTCCCTCTTTCTCTTTCCTCCCTACATCCCCTTTTCTTCCTTCCTTCTCTCCTTCCTTCCTTCCTTTCTCCCTTCTCTCTTTCTTTCCTTCCTTCCTCTTTTCCTTTCTCCCTCCCTCCCTCCTATCTTCCTTCCTTCCATCTGTCCTTCCTCCCTCTTTCTCTCCTTCGTCCCTTCTTCCTTCCTTCCTTCTGTCTGTCCTTCCTCCCTCTTTCTCTCTTTCCTCCCTCCATCCCCTTTTCTTCCTTCCTTCTCTCCTTCCTTCCTTCCTTTCTCCCTTCTCTCTTTCTTTCCTTCCTTCCTCTTTTCCTTTCTCCCTCCCTCCCTCCCTCCTATCTTCCTTCCTTCCTTCCTTCCGTCTGTCCTTCCTCCCTCTTTCTCTCTTTCGTCCCTTCTTCCTTCCTTCCGTCTGTCTGTCCTTCCCCCTCTTTCTCTTTTTCCTCTCTCCTTCGTCCCTTCTTCCTTCCTTCCGTCTGTCTGTCCTTCCTCTCTCCTTCTCTTTTTCCTCCCTCCACCTTCCTTCTTTCCTCTGTTCTTCTTTCCTTCCTTCCTCTTTTCCATTCTCCCTCCCTCCCTGCTTCCTTCTCCCCCCTCATACCTTCCTTCCTTCCCTCCCTTCCTTCCCATCCTCCCTCCCTCCTTTCCTTCCTCCCCTCCCCTCCCTCCCTCCCCATCCTTCCTCCCTCCTTTCCTTCCTTCAAGCTTTCCTTCTTCCTCCCTTCTACCCTCCCTCCTTTCCTTCCTTTCTCCTCCCTTCCTTCCTTCATTCCTCCTTTCCTTCCTTCTTCCTCCCTTCTACCCTCCCTCCTTTCCTTCCTTTCTCCTCCCTTCCTTCCTTCATTCCTCCTTTCCTTCCTTCTTCCTCCCATCCTCCCTCCTTTCCTTCCTTCTCCCTCCCTTCCTTTCCTTCCTCCCTCCTTTCCTTCCTTCCTCCTTTCCTTCCTTCTTCCTCCCTTGTACCCTCCCCCCTTTAACTTTACAGTAACTGTTATGTGTGTGTGAAGTATGCAGACTTTATTGGACGTGTTTTATGAATCAGATCCCAGAGGATGTAAACTATGAGTCTCATTTAATAAAATCCAAAATAAAAGGGAAGTGAATTGCATGTGCAGTGCAGCAGATTACAGCAGATTAAGTTAAGCGTGTGTTT
>NC_070598.1:3585142-3715142 GCF_027409825.1 Scomber japonicus | reverse complement strand
GGAGAGGGAGAGAGAAAGAAAGAGAGAGAGAGAGAGAGAGAGAGGTGGGGAGGGAGAGAGAGGTGGTGGGGGAGGAAGGGAGAGGGAGAGAGAAAGAAAGAGAGAGAGAGAGGGAGGGAGAGAGAGGTGGGGGGGGAGAGGGAGAGAGAGAGAGATAGAGAGAGAGGGAGGGAGAGAGAGAGAGGTGGGGGGAGGAAGGAGAGGGAGAGAGAGAGAGAGAGAGAGAGAGAGAGAGAGGGAGAGAGAGAGGGAGAGAGAGAGCAGCTCTACCTTTGGGATGAACTTTACGTCACTGTCAGAGCAGCTGTTATTCTATCTTCACCTTCAAGACGCACTTTAAATCCCTTCCATCTGCCCTTTCTCCCTTCCTTCCTTCCTTCTGTCCTTTCTCCCTTCTTCCTTCCTTCTGCCTTTTCCTCCCTTCCTTCCTTCCTTCTGTCCTTTCTCCCTTCCTTCCTTCCCTTTCCCCTTCCTTCCTTCTGTCCTTTCTCCCTTCCTTCCTTCCTTCTGTCCTTTCTCCCTTCCTTCCTTCCCTTTCCCCATCCTTCCATCTGTTCTCCCTCCCTCCCTTCCTTCTGTCCTTCCTTTCTTCCATCTGTCCTTCCTCCCTCCCTTCCTTCCTTCTGTCCTCCCTCCCTTCCTTTCTTCCTTCCCCCCATCCTTCCATCTGTCCTTCCTCCCTCCCTCGCTTCCTTCCTTTCCTTCTGTCCTCCCTCCCTTCCTTCCTTTCCTTTTGGTGCTTAATGGGAACACTTCCCTAAACCCTTCCTTATTACACATTAAATAGAGTAACTAGTAATATGTAATCTATTACGTCTCCATAGCAACCTCCCCAACATTGACGCAGAGTAAGTTTATTCATGCTTTGGCTCATTTCCAGTCAGAGTGGAGTTGTGTAGCTTACTTTGGGCTACTTGACCTAAATAGTGCTGACAGGGCAGTAATCATAATCATGTGACATTAATTTAATCTAATACTGCGACATTATTCTGACTCGGTGTGATTAAAGGAGGGCGAGGAGAGACGGAGCATCGGGTGAGCCAACTGTCAATCACAGCTGTCAATCATGGCTCGTATGGCAGACATCCAAACTACTCCAAGTCTCTAAATCTGATTAACGGAGCAATAACTTCTGATATGACCAACAGCACACTTATTATATATTATTATTATTATTATAGGGTCCACATCGCTGGGAGAGAAGACTGACTTCGTGAGAGAAGGTGATGCTTCTTTAAACCCTCCTGTCGTCCTCCAGGGTCAAATTGACCCCGCCTGTTCCTTCTTTCCTTACTTCTTCCCTCTTTCTTTAATTTTTCTTTCCTTCTTCCCCTCCTCCTCTCTTTCTTTGCTCGCTCCTCCTTCCTTCCTTACTTTCTTCCCTCCTTTCCTTCCTTCCTTCCTCCCTCTTTTCGTCCTTACTCCTTTCCTTCCTCCCTTCTCTCCTAAATTCCTTCCTCTTTTGTCCTTACTCCTTTCCTTCCTTCCTCCCGTCCTTCCTTCCTCCTTTCCTCCCTCCCTCCTTACTCCTTTCCTTCCTCTTCCTTGCTTCCTCCCTCCCTCCCTCCTTACTCCTTTCCTCCCTTCCTTCCTTCCTTCCCCTTTTGTCCTTACTCCTTTCCTCCCTTCCTTCCTTCCTTCCCCTTTTGTCCTTACTCCTTTCCTTTCTTCCTTCCTTCGTCCTTTCCACCCTCCCTCTCTCCTTACTCATTCTTTCCTTCCTTCCTTCTCTCCTAAATTCCTTCCTCTTTTGTCCTTAGTCCTTTCCTTCCTTCCTTCCTTCCTTCCTTCCTTCCTTCCTCCCTCCCTCCTTACTCCTTTCCTCCCTTCCTCTTTTCCCTCCTTTCCTTCCTTGACCTGAGGACAACAGGATATTTTTAGCCTGCATATTGCACTTTAAAGTACTTCCACATTGCCACTAGCTAAATTCATAAAACATGAAATACATTTAAACTAAGTTAAAGGCACATTACACAACACCTGCATTTGAATTTAAAGGGTTAAATCACCCAAATGACAAAAGAAACCATAATATCTTCTCACTCTCCTCGTTGGCATCTGCAGTTTTTGGCTTCACTTCGACACAACGGAGGTGAATTGTTGTTTTTGCCAAGCTCCCAGCGTGTTTAAAACAACATTCAACAGCCACAAACACTCTTTCCAAACACAGCTTCTCACAGTATGGCACGAGTTTCATCTCCTCACATCATGTCACAGCTTTTCTAAACAACTATAATTTATGTGTATGTGCTATGTATGAATATAAATGTGGATCTTTCACGTTGTTATATTGTGGATGTATAAAAGTTGAATGAATGCCTTTATAGTCATTTCATGTTCACAAAGTCAAAACTATCAGAAAATATATCTATATTTTTGTTATTTGGGTGAACTGACTCTTTAATCCTTTATAGGTCACACCAAGAAAGGCCAGGACAACAACCTGTATCTATAGCAACCATAACACAACCTGTATCTATAGCAACCATAACACAACCTGTATCTATAGCAACCATAGAACAACCTGTATCTGTAGCAACCATAGAACAACCTGTATCCATAGTAACCATAGAACAACCTGTATCCATAGCAACCATAGAACAACCTGTATCTATAGCAACCATAACACAACCTGTATCTATACCAACCATAGAACAACCTGTATCTATAGCAACCATAGAACAACCTGTATCTATAGCAACCATAACACAACCTGTATCTATAGCAACCATAGAACACAACCTGTAACTATAGCAACCATAGAACCTGTATCTATAGCAACCATAACACAACCTGTACATATAGCAACCATAGAACAACCTGTATCTATAGCAACCATAGAACCTGTAACTATAGCAACCATAGAACAATCTGATGGTCTGTCTGTGCATTACATTCCTCATACAAGTGCTACAGATTGCCCAAAAAGTTAAATGGGTTCAATAGATTTTGGTTTTGACTAGATATCAGGACACACAGTAAACCTCTAGATTAAGACCTACAAAGGATTAAGAATAGGTTTGTATGTTTCAGCAGACATTGACACTCTCATGCTGCTCCAGACATAAATAACTTTACACTATCAGCAGCATCAGTGAAGGCAGCAGGCAGAGCAGGCAGAGCAGGCAGAGCAGGAGAGCAACATATCTAACAGTCAATGAGATGCTAAATAGTCATTAAAAGCCTTTAACACCAAAAGGCATCATTAGCAACACCAGCCTGGATTACTGCTCTACCTCCGAGCCTCCTAGTGACTGACTAACGCTGCTCTGTGGGAGTCTGGCTCTCCACTAGTAGACCCCCACTACAGACTAATGCAGAGAGACATTCAGACAGAGGAGCAAGTGAGAGAGACAGAGACGGAGCTGTAAGGCCAAATCAAACACATCAGCTTCTACAGCTCAGCTCAAAATGAAATGACAAGGAGACGCTCGCAGGTGCAACGCGGCTCCTTTCATCCATTTCCGAGCACATTCCAGTCTAGGAACGATCTCCCCCCCCCCCCTCCCCCCCCAGCGTCCAATACAAGAGGAAGAGCAATACGTTTAATAGGCCAATTATAGCCGCAGTGACACTGGCTATAAATCAGCTCTTGTTTTCTCTCGCCTCTCAAAGAGTCTCCTCATAAAACATGGAGAGGAACTTGGAATGGTTGAATAGTTCCCCAGTCTGAGATGCAGATGATGATGATGATGATGATGATGATGTGACGGCCTTCAGTCAGTGTTCACACAGACAGCGACAAACACTAAGTGGGAGCGTCGTTTCAGACACCAGCGCTGAGTCTCAAATCTCTTCTTAACCTTCCTGTCGTCCTCCCGGGTCAAATTGACCCCGTCTCTTTTGACTGTTCCTTCTTTCCTTCCTTCTTCCCTCTGTCTTTAATTTTTCCTTCCTTCTTCCCCTCCTCCCTTCTTTCTTTGCTCCCTCCTCCTTCCATCCTTCCTTCCTTGCTTCTTCCTTTCCTCCCTCCCTCTCTCCTTACTCCTTTCTTCCTTCGTCCCTCTTTTTGTCCTTACTCCTTTCCTTCCTCCTTCCTAAATTCCTTCCTTTTTTCATCCTTACTCCTTTCCTTCCTTCCTTCCTCTTTTCCTCCTTCCTCCTTTCCTTCCTTCCTTCCTTTCCTTCCTCCTTTCCTAAATTCTTTCCTCTTTTCATCATTCCTCCTTTCCTTCCTTCCTTCCTCTTTTCATCCTTACTCCTTTCCTTCCATCCTTCCTTCTCTCCTAAATTCCTTCCTTCCTTCCTCCCTCCCTTCCTTCTCTCCTAAATTCCTTCCTCTTTTCGTCCTTACTCCTTTCCTTCCTTCCTTCCTCCCTGCTTACTCCTTTCCTTCCTTCCTCCATCCCTCCTTAATCATTTCCTTCCTTCCTTCCTCCTTTCCTCCCTCCCTTCTTAATCCTTTCCTTTCTTCCTTCCTCCTTTCCTTCTCTCCTAAATTCCTTCCTCTTTTCGTCCTTACTCCTTTCCTTCCTTCCTTCCTTTTTATATCTGACAAAGATTAGAAGGATTTCTAAAGGTTTAAACACAATCTCAGTCTAGTGTTACTCAGAAACATTTCAGTCATGCCTGAAAGATAAGTTGAGTTGCATTTTCATTTTTGTGGTTATAAATATTGAATTGCTTTCTGCCAGTTTTTGGCCTTGAACTTGAACACTGTAATATCCCAGCAGCCAATAACTCTCTGATTGCCATTATTGAACGCATAGTTGCATAAAAAAAGTTTTCAGAAGTGTAATAATCTACAGCTTAGTCATTTAATACTGTTTCTAGATGAGGAAGATAATTCAGTTTGGACAGTTGGAGCTCAGCAGCTGAGATCTGCTCACTGAGACTGAGCTTCACTCACAGTCTGATGCTTATAGAAGAAAACTACTCTATAGAGATACAGTCACAATACCATCCATCCCTCTTTCTTGTCTTCTTTTCCTTCCTTCCTTCTTTCCTTCCTTCTGTTCGACTGTCTTCCCTACCTTTCTTCCATCTCTCTTTATTGTCTTCTTTTCCTTCCTTCCTTCCGTTTTACTGTCCTTCCTTCCTTTCTTCCATCTTTCCTTCCTGTCTCCTTTTCCTTTTTTCTTTCATTCCTTCCTTCCTATCTTCTTTTCCTTTCTTTCCTTCCTTCCTTCCTTCCACCTTTCCTTCCTATCTTCTTTTCCTTCCATCTTTCCTTCCTGTCTTCTTTTCCTTCCATCTTTCCTTCCCGTCTTATTTTCCTTTCTTCCATCTTTCCTTCCTGTCTCCTTTTCCTTTCTTCCTTCCTATCTTCCTTTCCCTTCCTTCCTTCCACCTTTCCTTCCTGTCTTATTTTCCTTTCTTCCATCTCTCTTTCCTGTCTTCCTTCCTTCCTTCCATCTTTCCTTCTGTCCTTCCTCCCTTTCTTCAATCTTTCCTTCCTTCCTCCTTTTCCTTCCTTCCATCTTTCCTTCCTTCCATCTTTCTGTCCTTCCTCCTTTCCTTCCTTCCATCTTTCCTTCCTGTCTTCTTTTCCTTCCTTCCTTTTTTTAAATTTAAACTCTCATATAGAAAGCAGCTCTATACAGATACAGTTTTTTAATTACAGTAAAAAGAAGAAACGAGTTCAGTCTTAAAGCATTTTTCTCTTCCTGTCACCATCTAATTAAAAAGCTGCTGTGTGCTGGCTCTCTCTTTCAGGAGAAACACTCGCTACAGACTACAGGCTACAGGCTACATGCTACATGCTACAGACTACAGGCTACAAGCTACAGGCTACAGGCTACAGACTACAGGCTACAAGCTACAGACTACAAGCTACAGGATACAGACTACAGGCTACAGGCTACAGGCTACAGACTACAGGCTACAGGCTACAGACTACAGGCTACAAGCTACAGACTACAAGCTACAGGCTACAGGCTACAGACTACAGGCTACAGGCTACATGCTACAGGCTACAGGCTACAGACTACAGACTACAGACTACAGGCTACATGCTACAGACTACAGGCTACAGGCTACAGACTACAGGCTACAGGCTACAGGCTACATGCTACAGACTACAGGCTACATGCTACATGCTACAGACTACAGGCTACAGGCTACAAGCTACAGGCTACAGGCTACAGGCTACAGACTACAGGCTACAGACTACAGGCTACAGGCTACAGGCTACAGACTACAGGCTACAGGCTACAGGCTACAGGCTACAGACTACAGGCTACAGACTACAGGCTACAGACTACAGGCTACAGGCTACAGACTACAGACTACAGGCTACATGCTACAGACTACAGGCTACATGCTACAGACTACAGGCTACATGCTACAGACTACAGGCTACAAGCTACAGGCTACAGACTACAGACTACAGGCTACAGACTACAGGCTACAGGCTACAGGCTACAGACTACAGACTACAGGCCGGCCTTCATGAGGACATCCAGTCTTTGGCACAAATAGAACATTTCATTTCATTATTATTGCAGTTCTGAACAAGCCAAGGTTTTAGATTCTTGTTGAAGCTCAGAGTTTCTATCACAGAGCTCAACTGCTGCTATGAAACTGCTAAAGGTCACTGCGGCTATCATAATGTAATACAGGGGGGTGAAACATGAGGCTCAGGGGCCAGAACTGGACCACCGACGGGTCCAATCCGGCCCACTTTCCTTCCTGTCTTATTTTCCTTTCCTCTGTCCTTCCTTCTGTTCGTCTGTCCGTCCTTCCTTCCTTCTTTCATTCCTGTCTTCTTTCCTTCGTGTCTTCTTTTCCCTTCTTCCTTCCTTCCTTCTTTCCGTCTGTCCTTCCTCCCTTTCTTCCGTCTTACCTCTCTTTCTTCCATCTTCCTTCCTGTTTTCTGTTCGTCTGTCCTTCCTTCCCTCTTTCGTTTCTGTCTTCTTTTCCTTTCTTCTGTCTTTCCTTCCTTTCTTCCTTCTTACCTCTATTTCTTCCATCTTTCCTTGCTGTCTTTTCCTTTCCTCTGTCCTTCCTTCCTTTCCTCCTGTTCATCTGTCCTTCCTTCCTTCTTGTCTTCTTTTTCTTCCATCTGTACTCCCTCCCTTTCTTCCTTCTTACCTCTCTTTCTTCCATCTTTCCTTCGTCATTTCTTTCCTTCGTCATTTCTTTCCTTCCTTCCTTCCTCCCTCTTTCCTTCCTGTCTTCCTTCCCCCCTCCCTCCCTTTCTTCTGTCCTTCTTTCTTTCTTTCCTTCTTTCCTCCCTTCCTTCCATCCTTCCTTCTTTCTCTCTTTTTAATGCTCCGGCCCACATGAGATCAAATCAAGCTGTTCGTGGCCCTTAAATGAAAATGAGTTTGACCTCCTGCTGTAACGTCTCATTGTTTCGGTTTCTACAGACAAAAGGAAACCTTGAGATTCCCCTTCTGCTTTCTTCGAACGAATGTGTGTGTGTGTGTGTGTGTGGGGGGGGCAATTGGTAGCAATTACACCGAGTGAATTGAAAAAGCAGGATTATAGTGAATTCAATTTAGATAACAAGGCCGATGTGAGCTAATCCGAATATAATAGGGCGAAAGAGAGAGAGAGAGAGGAGGTGGTCTGAGGAGGAGGAAGCAGCTGCATCGTGAAAAAAAAAGATGCTAACTCAGCAAAAATGAAACAGGGGGAAACGAGCGTGTACCTGCAGGAGGAGGCGGAGGAGTGCTGTCCTCTACTCCGGCCGAGTAGGCGAGCAGACACCCAGGAGAAAAGGTGATGTCGTCCAGGCAGATGTCACCTTTTGGATTTCGTCCCACTTTGCCCTCGAACATGACCTGGAAGTCTCTGGAGTAGCTCAGCTGGATCTCTCTCATCTGCCAGTAGTTGCCTTGGTCACCCGTCAGGTTCAGCAGCAGGTGTAGATGACCCTCACTCATCCTGAACACGCTGAGGGTCCCGATGCCGTCTCCAGACATGTGATAGTAGAAACGCATCTGAGCAACCACCCCCCCCCCCCAAAAAAAAAGGACAGAAGAGAAAATGAATAATCTGTCAAATCTACAGGAAGTGCAGATGGTGTTTAGCAAGTAGTCGGTTTTATATTTGAAAAAAAACATACTTTGTAATTTTGGGTGTTGTTAATAAAGGTTTTTAACCCTCCTGTCATCCTCCCGGGTCAAATTGACCCTGTCTCTTTTGACTGTTCCTTCTTTCCTTCCTTCCTTCTTTCTTTCCTTAATTTTTCCTTCCTTCTTCCCCTCCTCCCCTCTTTCTTTGCTCCTTACTCCTTTCCTACCTTCCTTCCTTCCTTTCTCCCTTTCTCCTTTCCTCCCTCCCTCCTTACTCCTTTCTTTTCTGCCTTCCTTCCTTCCTTCCTCCCCTCCTAAATTCCTTGCTCTTTTCATCCTTACTCCTCTCCTCTCCTTCCTTCCTTCCTCCCTTCCTTCTCTCTTAAATTCCTTCCTCCTTTCATCCTTACTCCTTTCCTTCCTCCCTCCCTCCTTACTCCTTTCCTTCCTTCCTTCTCTCCTTACTCCTTTCCTTCCTTACTTCTTCCCTCCCTTCCTCCTTACTCCTTTCCTTCCTTCCTTCTCTCCTTACTCCTTTCCTTCCTTACTTCCTTCCTCCCTTCCTTCTCTCCTAAATTCCTTCCTCTTTTTGTCCTTACTCCTTTCTTTCCTTCCTTCCTCCTGTCTTTCTCTCCTAAATTCCTTTCTTCCTTCCTTCTTTCCTTCTTTCCTTCCTCCCTCCCTCCCTCCCTCCCTCCTTTCCTTCCTTTCTTCCTTCCTTCCAAACTTTTTATGGTTACACCACTTAGACATTTTTACCATAATCCTCTAATATATTCTCTCTAAATGGATTAAAAGCAGAAATTTGATGCTGAGTCCACAAAAAAAGAATGTAACCAAGTTATTCATACGTTTATTTTCACATTTTAACCCTTTAAATTTAAACTAAACCAACATGGACACTAATAAAACATCACTGACCTATAAACAAGTCCACGTGATAACATTACTTTAATATGAATCCTTGAAGAAAAGCGTCTGTATAGTGAGAATATGTAAAGTGACATTTTCCACATTGATATAAAAAAAGAAAAAATACAATCTAATAAAAATGTGTTGTAGTAAAAATGGAAATGAAGTGCATTTCAAAAGCAGATGCAAAATAAACTGAGTAGTGAACACGAGTCCCTCCGGCTTTATGGACATTAATGCTTAACTGTATTTGGTGAATCTAATTTGAAAGCTTCCTGCAGTTTGTTTCTTTTTTTTTAAAACCCTCCTGTTGTCCTCGAGTCAAGGAAGGAAGGGAAGAAGAAGGAAGGAAAGGAGGAAAGGAGGAAGGAAGGAAGGAGGGAGGGAAGGAGGAAGGAAAGGAGGGAGGGAGGAAGAAAGAAGGAAAGGAGGGAGGGAGGGAGGAAGGAAGGAAAGGAGGGAGGGAGGAAGAAAGAAGGAAGGAAAGGAGGAGGGAGGAAGAAAGAAGGAAGGAAAAGAGGGAGGAAGGAGGAAAGGAGAGAGGAAGGAAGGAAGGAAGGAAGGAAGGAAGGAAGGGAGGAAGGAAGAGGAAGGAAAGGAGGGAGGGAGGGAGGAAGGAAGGAAAGGAGGGAGGGAGGAAGAAAGAAGGAAGGAAGGAAAAGAGGGAGGAAGGAGGAAAGGAGAGAGAAAGGAAGGAAGGGAGGAAGGAAGGCGGGAGGGAAGGATGAAGTAAAGGAGGGAGGGAGGGAGGAAGGAAGGAAAGGAGGGAGGGAGGAAGAAAGAAGGAAGGAAGGAAAAGAGGGAGGAAGGAGGAAAGGAGAGAGGAAGGAAGGAAGGAAGGAAGGAAGGAAGGGAGGAAGGAAGGAGGGAAGGAAGGAAGGAAGGAAGGAGGGAGGGAAGGAGGAAGGAAAGGAGGGAGGGAGGGAGGGAGGAAGGAAGGAAAGGAGGGAGGAAGGGAGGAAGAAGGGGAGGAAGGAAGGAAAAGAGGGAGGAAGGAGGAAAGGAGAGAGGAAGGACGGAAGGGAGGTAGGAAGAAGGGAGGGAAGGAGGAAGGAAAGGAGGGAGGGAGGAAGAAAGAAGGAAGGAAGGAAGGAAAAGAGGGAGGAAGGAAGGAGGGAAGGAAGGAAGGAAGGAAGAAAAAGAGATGAAGAAAGGAAAGAAAGAGAGAAGGAAAGGAGGGAGGAAGGTTAAAGGTATAAAAAAAAGTAAATGTGTATTGTGTTACTGTGGTATATTTTTATATTATAAACATACTTACAGTACAAAGTGTTATTCTCTACTCTAATGGCCTTACAAGGAGTGGAAACTTTGCCGCAATCAGCCGTTAAAACTTACAAATTAATTCCAATTTAATTTTAGATTTAAAAAATGAACACCGACTCGCATTAAATGTCCGTCCGTCTCCGTGGAGATAAATGCTTCCTCAAGGAAACTGGCATGAAGAGCTGAATCCAACACTTTAAACCACATTTCAACTGATAAGACTCAAATGCTTGAAGCTACAGTTGGAAATAAAACTGACAGTTAGGAATTTTGTGTGTGTGTGTGTGTGTGTGTGTGTGTGTGTGTGTGTGTGTGTGTGTGTGTGTGTGTGTGTGTGTGTGTGTGTGTGCAGTCATTAGTCTCCCTGTGTGTGATAACAGCCAAAAAAGACTTCATAGGAGCCAAAAAGCATTATTCAAAAGCAGCTATGTCATTAACTCTCCTGTTGTCCTCAGGTCAAGGAAGGACAGGAGGAAGGAAGGAAAGGAGTAAGGAGGAAAAGAGGAAGGAAGGAAGGAAGGAAGGAAAGGAGGAAGGGAAGGAGGGAAGGAAGGAAGGAAGGAAGAACAGACGGAAGGAAGAAAGGAAGGAACAGTCAAAACAGATGGGGTCAATTGATCCGGGAGGACGACAGGAGGGAGGAAGGAAGGACAGACGGAAGGAAGGAAGGAAGGAAGGAAGAACAGACGGAAGGAAGGAAGAACAGACGGAAGGAAGGAAGGACAGAAGGAAGGAAGAACAGACGGAAGGAAGGAAGAAGAGACAGAAGGAAGGAAGGACAGAAGGAAGGAAGAACAGACGGAAGGAAGGAAGAACAGACGGAAGGAAGGAAGGACAGAAGGAAGGAAGAACAGGCGGAAGGAAGGAAGAAGAGACAGAAGGAAGGAAGGACAGAAGGAAGGAAGAACAGACGGAAGGAAGGAAGAACAGACGGAAGGAAGGAAGGACAGAAGGAAGGAAGGAAGGAAGGAAGGAAGAAATGACCTAACCTTGCACTCTGAGCTGGTGCGGCTGAGTAAGGGTCCTGAGATGCGAGCGTATTGTCCCCGGCAGCCTGAGGGAAGGATGTCTCCAGGTAGAGGTAATGTCCTGACGGGTCTCTGAGGGTGTGGTCGGTCGACGGCCCCGTGCCGACTGTCGGAGTGCTGCCGGCTTTGATCAGCCAATCAAAGTCATCCTCTCGACTCTGGCGCCAGGAGCACAGGTCGAACTCAAAGCTGCAGCGTCCGCTAAACCCCTCTGAGACATGAGACACACCATGAGACGCACCAAGAGACACACCAAGAGACATGAGACACACCAAGAGACATGAGACACACCAAGAAAATAAAATAAAGACATCAATCCACAATATCCAATTATCTTAACCTTCCTGTCGTCCTCCCGGGTCAAATTGACCCCGTCTCTTTTGACTGTTCCTTCTTTCCTTCCTTCTTCCCTTTTTCTTTGCTCCCTCCTCCTTCCTTTCTTCATCCCTCTTTACTCCTTTCTTTCTTTCCTTCCTTCCTTCATTCGTCCCTCCTTCCTTCCTTCCTTCATCCTTACTCTTTTCCTTCCTTCCTCCCTCCCTCCCCTCTTTCTTTGCTCCCCCCTACTTCCTTCCATCCTTCCTTGCTTCCTTCCTCCCTCCTTACTTCTTTCCTTCCTTCCTTCCACCTTTCCTCCCTCCCTACTCCTTCCTTCCTTCTCTCCTCCTTTTCCTTCCTCCCTCCTTCCTTCCTTCCTTCCTCCTCCTCCCTCCTTTCATTCTCTTCATTCTCTTCCTCTTTTCGTCCTTAGTCCTTTCCTGCCTGCCTTCCTTCCTTCCTTCGTCCTTTCCTCCCTCCCTCCTTACTCCTTTCCTTCCTTCCTTCCTCCCTTCCTTCTCTCCTTACTTCCTTCCTTTTTTCCTTCCTTTCTCCTGTCCTTCCTTCTGTCCTTCCTTGACCTGAGGACAACAGGAGGGTTAAAAAAACAAAAACATGAATCTTTCTTCGGGTGTCATCGGTCAGACGTGAGAGGAAGACTCACTGCAGATGTAGGGGTTCTCGTCTGAGTCGTCCCCGCAGTGGTTGATGAAGTCACACAGGTTGTCCTGGGCAACGCAGTGGCCGTTGGCGCAGGCGTACTGCTCAGGTGTGCACGGCTGGTCGAGGGAAGCGGAGGGGAGCAGTCCACGAAGCTGACATCGTCTATCACCACGTCGCCCATGTAGCTGATCCCTCGCTTAGCTCTGAATACCACCTGACAAACAAGATCAGACTTTCTTCAGTCCTGACTGTCACATAAACAGAATCCCACTTCTTAACCCTCCAGTCCTCAGGTCAAGGAAGGAGAGGAGTAAGGAAGGAAAGGAGTAAGGAAGGAAGGAGAGGAGGAAGGGAGGAAGGATCGAAGGAAGGAAGGAAGGATGGGAGGAAGGAAGGAAAGGAGTAAGGAGGAAAAGAGGAAGGAAGGAAGGAGAGGAGGAAGGAGAGGAGGAAGGGAGGAAGGAGCGAAGGAAGGAAGGCAGGAAGGAAGGAAAGGAGTAAGGATGAAGGAAGGGAGGAAAGAAGGAAGGAGGGAGGGAGGAAGGAACCAAGTAAGGAAGGAAGGATAGGAGGAAGGAAGGAAAGGAGTAAGGAGGAAAAGAGGAAGGAAAGAAGGAAGGAGGGAGGGAGGAAAGGAGGAAGGAAGGAAAGGAGTAAGGAGGAAAAGAGGAAGGAAGGAAGGAGAGGAGGAAGGGAGGCAGGGACGAAGGAAGGAAGGATGAAAGGATTGAAGGAAGGAAGGAAGGAAGGAAGGAAGGAAGGAAAGAAGGAAAGTAGTAAGGACGAAAAGAGGAAGGAAGGAAGGAAGGAAGGAAGGGGGGAGGGAGGGAGGGACGAAGGAAGGAAGGATAGAAGGAAGTAAAGGAGTAAGGAAAGAAGGAGGGAAGGAAGGAAGGAAGTAAAGGAGTAAGGAAGGAAGGAAGGAAGGAAGGAAGGAAGAAAGGAAGGAGGAGGGAGCAAAGAAAGAGGGGAGGAAGCAAGGAAGGAAGGAAGGAATGGAGGGAGGAAGGGGAAGGGAGCAAATAAAGAGGGGAGGAAGCAAGGAAGGAAGGAAGGAAGGAAGGAAGGAAGGAAGGAAGGAACGAACAGTCAAAAGAGACGGGGGGTTAATTTGACCCGGGAGGATGACAGGAGGATTAAAGGTGACACCAGCGATGAGCAAAAGCACTGAAACAAATCAACCAGAGCCGATAGCAGCAACTGTCCTAATGAGGCATGTTACGGTGTTTGGTGCGTTAGAGCAGACAGTTGATGAAGAGCTCCGTCAGAAGAGGAAAAGGGCACCTGCAATCTCTCAGAGGCTAAACGGGCGTCTCTAAGCAGCACCCGTGATAAAAAAAAAAAAAAAAAAGGCCCTTCAGCTGCTGACTGTAGCACGAGCGTCCATCTGACTCCATCTGCTCTGACAAAGGTTAATGTGCATCAGAGAAAATGTGCAAAGGCCGTGGTATTTGGTCAAAGTGATGACTGTTCCCATGCGATCATGCCACTGGGTGTGTGTGTGTGTGTGTGTGTGTGTGTGTGTGTGTGTGTGTGGTCTTACTTACTGACCTGGAGTAACCTCAGCAGGCAGACACCATTAACAGATTGCAACTCTGATTACTGTCACAATCACAATTTAAGGACTCATTAGACCCAATTAAACTCAGTCAATTCATCATTGATCACCGAGTCTGCATGTTCAATTTAGCCTGCCTTCACTGATATTAGAGCATTTACACTGATGTGCACAGTCATGGTGTGTATAAGAGGCCGTCCTTTAGTCCAAACTGAATGTCAATAGTCTGAGTCACATGTCTAAAGGAGTAAGGAGGAAAAGAGGAAGGAAGGAAAGGAGAGAAGGAAGGGAGGAAAGAAGGAAAGGAGTAAGGAGGGAGGGAGGAAAGGAGGAAAGGAGGAAGGAAGGGAGGGAGGGAGGGAGGAAGGAAGGAAGGAAGGAGGGACGAAAAGAGGAAGGGAGGAGGAAGGGAGGAAGAAAGGAAGGAAGGAAGGAAGGGAGGGAGGGAGGAAGGAAGGAAGGAAAGAAAGGAGTGAGGAGGGAGGAAGGAAGGAAGGGAGAAAGGAAGGAAGGAAGGACGAAAAGAGGAAGGGAGGAGGGAGGAAGGAAGGAAGGAAGGAAAGAAAGGAAGGAAGGAAAGAAAGGAGTAAGGAGGGAGGGAGGAAAGGAGGAAGGAAGGAAGGAAGGAAGGAAGGCGATTTACACTGATGTGCACAGTCATGGTGTGTATAAGAGGCCGTCCTTTAGTCCTAACTGAATGTCAATAGTCTGAGTCACATGTCTAAAGGAGTAAGGAGGAAAAGAGGAAGGAAGGAAAGGAGAGAAGGAAGGGAGGAAGGAAGGAAGGAGAGAAGGAAGGGAGGAAAGGAGGAAAGGAGGAAGGAAGGGAGGGAGGGAGGGAGGGAGGGAGGGAGGGAGGGAGGGAGGGAGGAAGGAAGGAAGGAAGGAAGGAAGGAAGGAAGGAGGGACGAAAAGAGGAAGGGAGGAGGAAGGGAGGAAGAAAGGAAGGAAGGAAGGAAGGAAGGGAGAAAGGAAGGAAGGAAGGAAGGACAAAAAGAGGAAGGGAGGAGGGAGGAAGGAAGGAAGGAAGGAAGGAAGGAAGGAAGGGAGAAAGGAAGGAAGGAAGGAAGAAAAGAGGAAGGGAGGAGGGAGGAAGGAAGGAAGGAAAGGAGTAAGGAGGGAGGGGGGAAAGGAGAAAAGGAGGAAGGAAGGGAGGGAGGGAGGGAGGGAGGGAGGAAGGAAGGAAGGAAGGAAGGAGGGACGAAAAGAGGAAGGGTGGAGGAAGGGAGGAAGAAAGGAAGGAAGGAAGGAAGGGAGGGAGGGAGGGAGGGAGGAAGGAAGGAAGGAAGGAAGGAAGGAAAGGAGTAAGGAGGGAGGAAGGGAGGAAGGAAGGAAGGAAGGGAGAAAGGAAGGAAGGAAGGAAGGACGAAAAGAGGAAGGGAGGAGGGAGGAAGGAAGGAAGGAAGGAAAGAAAGGAAGGAAGGAAAGAAAGGAGTAAGGAGGGAGGGAGGAAAGGAGGAAGGAAGGAAGGAAGGCGATTTACACTGATGTGCACAGTCATGGTGTGTATAAGAGGCCGTCCTTTAGTCCAAACTGAATGTCAATAGTCTGAGTCACATGTCTAAAGGAGTAAGGAGGAAAAGAGGAAGGAAGGAAAGGAGAGAAGGAAGGGAGGAAGGAAGGAAAGGAGTAAGGAGGGAGGGGGGAAAGGAGGAAAGGAGGAAGGAAGGGAGGGAGGAAGGAAGGAAGTAAGGAAGGAGGAAGGAAGGAAGGAAGGAAGGAAGTAAGGAGGGAGGAAGGGAGGAAGGAAGGAAGGAAGGAAGGAAGGAAGGAAGGGAGGGAGGGAGGAAGGAAGGAAGGAAGGAAGGAAGGAAAGAAAGGAGTAAGGAGGGAGGAAGGGAGGAAGGAAGGAAGGAAGGAAGGAAGGAAGGAAGGGAGAAAGGGAGGACGAAAAGAGGAAGGGAGGAGGGAGGAAGGAAGGAAGGACGAAAAGAGGAAGGGAGGAGGAGGGGAGGAAGGAAGGAAGGAAGGAAGGAAGGAAGGAAGGAAGGAAGGGAGAAAGGAAGGAAGGAAGGACGAAAAGAGGAAGGGAGGAGGGAGGAAGGAAGGAAGGAAGGAAAGAAAGGAAGGAAGGAAAGAAAGGAGTAAGGGAGGAAAGGAGGAAGGAAGGAAGGAAGGCGATTTACACTGATGTGCACAGTCATGGTGTGTATAAGAGGCCGTCCTTTAGTCCTAACTGAATGTCAATAGTCTGAGTCACATGTCTAAAGGAGTAAGGAGGAAAAGAGGAAGTAAGGAAAGGAGAGAAGGAAGGGAGGAAGGAAGGAAAGGAGTAAGGACGGAAAGGAGTAAGGACGAGAAGAGGAAGGAATTTAGGAGAGAAGGAAGGGAGGAAGGAAAGGAGGAAGGACGAAAAGAGGAAGGAATTTAGGAGACAAGGAAGGGAGGAAGGAAAGGAGGAAGGAAGGAAGGAAAGGAGGAAGGATGAAAAGAGGAAGGAAGGAAGGAAGGAAAGGAGTAAGGAGGGAGGAAAGGAGGAAGGAAGGAAGGAAGGAAGGAAGGAAGGACGAAAAGAGGAAGGGAGGAGGGAGGAAGGAAGGAAGGAAAGAAAGGAAGGAAGGAAGGAAAGAAAGGAGTAAGGAGGGAGGGAGGAAAGGAGGAAGGAAGGCGATTTACACTGATGTGCACAGTCATGGTGTGTATAAGAGGCTGTCCTTTAGTCCTAACTGAATGTCAAAAGTCTGAGTCACATGTCTAAAGGAGTAAGGAGGAAAAGAGGAAGGAAGTAAGGAGAGAAGGAAGGGAGGAAGGAAGGGAGGAAGGGAGGAAGGAAGGGAGGAAGGAAGGAAAGGAGTAAGGAGGGAGGGAGGAAAGGAGTAAGGAGGAAGGAAGGGAGGGAGGGAGGGAGGGAGGGAGGGAGGAAGGGAGGAAGGAAGGAAGGAAGGAAGGAAGGGAGAAAGGAAGGAAGGACGAAAAGAGGAAGGGAGGAGGGAGGAAGGAAGGAAGGAAGGAAGGAAGGAAAGAAAGAAAGGAGTAAGGAGGGAGGGAGGAAAGGAGGAAGGGAGGAAGGAAGGCGATTTACACTGATGTGCACAGTCATGGTGTGTATAAGAGGCTGTCCTTTAGTCCAAACTGAATGTCAATAGTCTATGATTGTATAAAACTGACTGCCACATAAACATAATCACTCCTGTTGTCCTCAGCTCAAGGAAAGGAGTAAGGAGGAAAAGAGAAGGGAGTAAGGAGAGAAGGAAGGGAGGAAGGAAGGAAGGAAGGAAGGAAAGAAAGGAGTAAGGAAGGAGGGAGGAAAGGAGGAAGGAAGGAAGGAACGAAGGAAGGAAGGAAAGGAGTAAGGAGGAAAAGAGGAAGGAAGGAACGAAGGAAGGAAGGAAAGGAGTAAGGAGGAAAAGAGGAAGGAAGGACAGAAGGAAGGAAGGAAAGGAGTAAGGAGGAAAAGAGAAGGAAGTAAGGAGAGAAGGAAGGGAGGAAGGAAGGAAGGAAAGAAAGGAGTAAGGAGGGAGGGAGGAAAGGAGGAAGGAAGGAACGAAGGAAGGAACGAAGGAAGGAAGGAAAGGAGTAAGGAGGAAAAGAGGAAGGAAGGACAGAAGGAAGGAAGGAAAGGAGTAAGGAGGAAAAGAGAAGGAAGTTTGAAAATTTGATTACTTTTCTAATTTTCTAACCAATGTTTTCTTTATTTCTAGCATAAAATACGATCATTTACTCACCCAGACAACGCTGCGTATATCCGTATAATGTGAGTACACGGGGCACTGAAGCGCAGCCTCTATATAACACATTATCTGCTGCTAAACTATTCATTGTTCATTTCATCAATATTTAGTTATGATACGTTGGTGCTATCCCCCTCCGAGCCCGTGGTGGCGTGTTATCAACATCCGGGGTCTGTAAGTTGACCTGCTAACCTTCTTATTATAGTTCACCATGGCTAAGACCTTCAATGACATCATCCACTGGAGCTAATTTCGTCCGAACGACTCCAAATGACACCAAAGTTGTCTGGGTGAGTATATGGTTGTATTTTATGCTAGAAATAAGGTCCAGGTTGTAAAAAACAGTAATTATCCTTTAAGCATCAAAATCTAAGTTCAGCTGTCTTTGAAATGTATCCCTTACCCAGGAGGACAAAAGTTGCATTGTTAACGAGAAGACTACAAACTTTTTACATGAACTATTTAATTCCTTTTTAATGTGTTTATGGCACACCTGGAAGTAATTTTCAGTGACACAATCATTAACAGACCTGGAAGTTATTGGATAACCCTATGAAAACCTCTCCTCGTCTCCACTTGTTGCCTTGGTTACCAGTCTGAGACCAAACCTCATGAGTGACGTTCCCGTACTTCAGCAACACCTGCAGATACGGCACAAAACAATCAGACGTGAGGAAGCTGTACACCTTCACACAGAGTTATTCTCCTGCTGAGTTCGGAGGCTCTTCTCACCTGCAGAGATCCCACAGTGAATCCGCTCATGTGGTACCAGAAGACCAGCGTGCACAGAGGCCCGGTGGTGGAGATGACGGGCGTGTGGAGGTCTGCGATATGACCGTAGCCTCCGTTTGAACTGTCCGCACACATGTACCAACCTCCAGGGCTTCCTCTACGACAGGAAACAGAGCAAGAGCAGAACAATGTTATACAGGCCTGTCACTATGATTATGTTATCGACTTATCGTACAATAAGATAATTTATCAGCATCATCACGTCTATATATGGACTTATCGTATGATACATGGACATGACCTTTGACCTTAGTATTGCCACACTTCACATTAGCAGCTAAGAGGCTATTCATGTCACATTAGGCGCGTTTCCACTGCAGGAACTTCGGGGTAATTTTACGGGGCCAGTCCCGTTGGTGCGTGTCTCCACTGCAGGAACCTCCCCCACACAGGGCCATTTACAGGAACTTTTATGGGGGCCAACAGAGGACCTACTCCAGGGTAGGTACTCTGTTGGCCCTGAAAAGCTCCTGGGTGGGGCTTGAGGTTAACCCGGCGCTGATTGGCTAAACCTAGAGCAGCTCTGACGCCATCAGAAAGCACCAAAACAACCGTCATTTTTTAAACCCAGCAGAAGGAGAGCATTAGCCTCGCAGACACCGCTGCAAACAACAAGAAGACAGCAAGAAGAAACGCTGCTACCGCCTCAGCTCCTTCCATCCTTCTTCGTTGTTGCTCGTTGTTGTTATGCTTCTTGTGACCTGCCAGGGTGACGTCATGGTCGAAACTGTCGCACAACGATCACGTGGCGATCGAAACTCATGACGTCGCCGAGGGGTCTTACTCTGCAGTGGAGACACGGCCACTGAGAGGGCCGAGTGAGAGGACGGTTCCTGTAGAAGTTCCTATCCCCCCCCTCTTTTTACCAGGAACTCCTGCAGTGGAAACGCGGCTATTGGCTCAGTGAGTAGTGTCGTCCATTCCTCACTGTGCTCGTCCTGAGTGGAGACTGCAGAAGAATTAAAGGGAAGTAACTCTGTCACCAAACATAATGGCAGTCTGTGTCATTATATCAGTGGTATAAAATGATCTTTAAATGACAATAATATCATTTATCATGACTATTTCTTATCGTTCAATAAAAGTAGCTATCATAACAAGTCTAATATCATAACTGTGTCCTCAGATTTGTGAATTTAGGTCATTGCTTTGATTTTCTTGTGCATAAGTGATCTGCTTTTAAAGTCTACTCATGCAAGCGAGTATATTTTAATAAAACATGGACAGACATGGAGACTTACTGCTGAGATGTGTGCCATCGTTTTCTACTTAGAGGTGTTTGAGTGTTTGTGTAAAGCTCTTAGTTTAAGCTCTGCATTTTCAAATCTAACAAGAAAATGATCATTCTCTCTCTTTCTCTCTTTCTCTCTCTCGGACTCTCTGACTCTCTGCCAATCGTGTGAGCCAGTGCATCGAAAGTATACACACACACTGCCCACTGGGAAGCAGGAACAGGCATGGAGTGGTCAGCAATGCATGAAATGAAGCAAATACTTGCAAAGGGGAGCTTCTACAAAAAAAATCCCAAAAGATTTGAGGGCAACTGTGGAAACATTATGATTGTCGTGCCTACAGAGAAAAACCTCCAACAGCAGCTCTCATGATCGCCTGTGCTTTTCTGTTCTGGATTATAACAGTGTGGGGGGTTTCTTAAGGTCAGCTAGGAGAGACGTTTTTGGGTTTAATCGACATGTTCGTTTGGCCGATATTCAGAAAAGCCAACGTTCATCGACTAATCAATGAGGCAGATAATCTATTAGTGTTAGATGCTGGTAGTCGACTGCAGTGTGTGAGCATTGGTCTCAGTTCATTCTTTTTAATTTGAGTCTTTGTATTTGTTCCCTCATCATTTTTATTCCTTTTCTTTATGTTGTCACTTGTTCTGTCTTATAATCAGCTTGTCAATCAACTGTGAAGCACTTTGAACGGCATTAACCTGTATGAAAGGTGTAGAGTAGTAAAGTTATAGTTATATTCTGTGTTGGTCTGTTGTCACATAAGTTCTTGTTTTAATGCGTGTGGAAGCCTTACTATAATATTAATGATAACAAATATATAGACTAATAAGGGCTCAGGTTGGGTTTGGGTCTCAAATTCTGCAGGACCAATCAGGATTAATGTCTTAAGTCTTAAGACTGAGTTCAAAACTCTACTTTGAGGACTTCTTTTTCTTGATCACATCTATGTGTCAGTGATAAATAAGGGTTGGCAAGATGAGCAATTCAAAAATATCTTAAAAGCATCAGGTTTGATAAATATGCACATTTTGTATTTTTGTTGGTTTTATATCATTTGAAATGACATTTGCACCATTTTTTACCCAAAAGTAAGACTGAATGCTCCTGAAAATGTCAAATGGTGTAACCATAGTCCTTGATCTCCATGGTTACCCAGGTTAAATGTAATATTTAGAACAATAGTATTCCATTAGCTTTATTTAATATAAAGTTATAATGTAAGATCATGCCAAACTAGTTGATATGGTGTTTTATTGACTATTTACTGTTTTTAAACAAGTTGAATTATTTGGTACAAAGTTTTTATGGTTACACCACTTAGACATTTTTACTTAGACAAAAAAACATCATTGACCCATATAGTATTTGGTCCATTGACTTGAATGGGAAAGTGGTCTCAGACTGTATTTTCTTTTATGTTCATTTTATATCTTTGATCTAAACCTGCTCTGATCTTTTATTATGAAATTCACTAAAATTTTTATTAAACTCACTTTAGCTGCACTTGCACTGCCTTCTTATAAGTCTGAAGAAAAATCTAAGCTTTCAATAAATGTAGGTGTTTATTCTTCTTTTCTTTTTTTTGATGACATCAATTTACTTTCCATTACTGATACTCGTCCATCTCTGCCATCCTATAAACTGTCAATCACTGAGCTGGCCACCAACAACAGTCCCTACGAGCCCTTTTAGATGAGCAGTGCTGTAATTGCTTTCACTGGCCTCACACACTCTCTCCTATATCTGCTCCAACCTCTTCACTATATTAAATTCCCATATGAAGTGTGACTCCACTTGGGTTAAATAAGACACACAGCCTTCACCCCCACCTTCCCTCTCCCTCTCCTCTTCATTTCACTCCCGGGCTTATCGACTGAGCTGCTGCAGGAGAGAGAGGAGTTACAGGCAGATGGAGAGGTTATGAAAGACAGATAGCGTCTGCAGTTCTTGGCCCCGAGGAAAGAAATTACCGAAAATGTAGTGGTCAAAGTGCGCTGCCGTTTTCTGCTTTCAGCGTCTACTCAATAAAACATAGATAAGGACAATCAGGTCACTGACTATACTCATTCAGCCTCACAGTCGATTTCTTCTTACCTAACATCTTTCCTTTTAGTGAAGTAAAAAAAAAAATGCTAATGCGTAAAAAAAAGAGAGGGACAATTTTCCCTTAAGATTGCAAGGCAAGACACTAATTACATGAACTCTCTCTGCTATTTAGCTCCTCTAAAAAAAATTCAAAATCAATTCAGGGACAGATTTGAGTTTAATCTCAGTGAATAAATCAGTAAAATATGATTCTTTTCATGTCAGTCAATCATTTTCTTGATTAACTGTTCATCTTTTCTCCTATAAAATGGGAGAAAATGGTTGAAAAGGTGTTTATTTAAAGTCCAACCAACAGTTTAAAATGAAAGATATTCAGTTTAATAGCATCGGATGCTTATAATTGGACTTTATTCACAGAACAATAATTGGGGCTGCAACAAATGATAATTTTTGACTATAAAATGTTAGAAAATAATAAAAAGTGTTTGTTTAATCTAACAGTCTAATACCTAAACACTATATTCATTCATTAGCATCAAATTCTCAAAGAATAGTTGGTATTTTTTCTTCAAAACCACATTGTAACTTAGTTGCAGGCAGGCGGGGAGTTCTGGTCCTCTGAAATGAAGCCAACGTGGAAGTAACTTAGAACTGCATTCTATCAAAAGGCCACCAGGGGGCGACCATCTCTATACAAGTCAATGGAGAATTCACCAACTTCTCACTTGATTTCTAACCTCAGTAAACGTTTTCAAAATGTGTTTATGGTCTCAATCGCTAGTTTAAAGCCTTCTTCAATGCAGTATGATGTTCATTTGGGACATTTTGGCCTCCCATATTTTATATGTGACGATAAAGCAGGGTATGCATTAGGGCGTGGCTACATCCTGATTGACAGGTTGATTGACCAATGTCCTCGAGATCCAGCCCTCGCAACCATAGCAACCTCCCCGCTCCGCCCATGGCCCCGCCTCATGCCCATATAAGTAGAATCTGTGTTTTTATTTTTCCCAGCATGCACCTGAAATTTTCAAGATGGTGCTGCCTAGATTCGAAACTATTGGCTTCCGAGCAGCAGTCCACAAACCAATGGGTGACGTCATGGATGTTACGTCCATTTCTTTTATACAGTCTATGGTTGCAGGTTGATTTTTTTGTCAGTTAGTTGACTATAATTGTTTCAGCTTTAAAGACAAACATGACTGGATGCTACTCACAGTGTGTGGTCATTAACTGGACGATGGTACTGCTCTCCATCATGAATGCTTTCCCCTTGGTCAGGTGACCAGCAAAATGCATGTTTGGGCACCAAAGAGGGGTCGATGTCCTGCCAACCACAAGTGTCACCACCTTCAAAATCACACCTCTCCTTCACTGCAGAGAGACAGACGGTAAATTAATAATAAACGGTGTGATAGTGAAAGAATTGTGATGCAGAGAAGACAAGACGACACTTTACCACAGTTGGTCTCATCAGAGCCATCAGAGCAATCCTGTCTGAAGTCGCACACTTTGATGTGAGGGACACACTCTCCGTATGCCACACATGCAAACTCTCCATCGGGGCAGCTGTGGGGCTGGACGGTGGGGGCTGCGGTGGTCACTGCAGGGGGGGTGACATTTACTGTGGGAAGCTCTCCTACGACGAGACAGATGAAGAAAAATATAGTTTTAGAGAGTCTCAAGAAGAAAAAAAAACACAGTAAGGACTCATCTTGTGTGTAATGGCATAATAATAATGATTTACCATCATATGGGACACAGTCCAGGAAGGAAAGGTCATCGATGGCAATGTCTCCGTTGAAATCATCTCCAACGGTTCCTTCAATCAAAATCTGCAAACAAAGGAAGTGAAACAAAACATTAAAACATTCAACAGAGTTATTATTCAAGGCTTTGATGATGATCTGATTCATACTGGATCATTAGAAAAAACTGCATTACAGTCAAGTATCAGCTGACTCTGCAGCTCTACTGAACGTCTGGTTTTAAGGTGGATTTATTGAACAGTTCTGTGTCACTGCTCTCATTAAAACCAACCTGAGCAGCATTAAAAAAAAAGCTCCAATAACTCTGCTATATGCTACCTGCCCAGCTCCAAACAAGCTAGTATCACCATAATAGCTTAATAAGGCTGGTAGTGTGAGTCTGCCAGCTGGTTTTGATGGTTTAGTGCCCCCTGGTGGTCAGAAAATCAATCAATGCAGCTTTAATTCATCACAATTTTGCAAAAACAGTCCAGAGTCATTATTTCAAGGTTTGGTCGCACCAGCTGCAGCTTCTCAAATGGTAACAATGACTTTACTTTTACCTGCATGTACCGAGAAATGTATGTGTCTTTATATAAATAGTTGTCATGTGTAAAAACTGCATTTCAATCAAGTATCAGCTGACTCTGCAGCTCTACTGAGCGTCTGGTTTTAACTCTCCTGTTGTCCTCAGGTCAAGGACAGAAGGAAGGAAGGAAGGAAGGACAGGAAGGAAGGACAGGAGGAAGGAAGGAAGGAAGGAAGGAAGAAAGGAAGGTAAAGGAGTAAGGACGGAAAGAGGAAGGAACTTAGGAGAGAAGGAAGGGAGGAAGGAAAGGAGGAAAGGAGGAAAGAAGGAAGGAAGGAAGGAATGGAGGGAGGGAGGAAGGAAGGAAGGAAGCAAGGAAGGAAGGATGGAAGGAGGAGAGAGCAAAAAAAGAGGGGAGGAAGGGAAGAAGGAAGGACTGCCATAACTTATGTCAAGAAATATCCTGAATAAGCTGGTTGAATGTTGTAGTATGATGATGACTTATAATAATTCATATTAGGGTTTCTCAAAACAGAATAAGTTATGTTGTTGTCTTTTTTCTCCCCTATTTTCCATAATTGACTTCTTAGCTAATTGACCTTTTACACAACAGGCATTTTATTTCTAGGTGTAACTAATAACATTAATGATCCTGATCAGTTTAATTCAATTATCTCAGTCAGCATGCAGACATAATATCAGATCAGAGCTCAGTCACTGGAACAGCTGAACTGAACACAGCCATCATTAACCCTCCTGTTGTCAAGGAAGGAAGGGAGGAAGGAAAGGAAGGAAGGGAGGAAGAAGGAGGGAAGGATGGAAGGATGGAAGGGAGGAAGGAAAGGAGGGAGGGAGGGAGGGAGGGAGAAGGAAGGAAGGATGGAAGGGAGGAAGAAGCAAGGAAGAAAGGAAGGAAGGAAGGAAGGAGGGAAGGAAGGAAGGAAGGAAGGGAGGAAGGAAGGGAGGAAGAAGGAAGGAAGGAAGGAGGAAGGATGAAAGGGAAGAAGAAGGGAGGAAGGAAAGGAAGAAGGACAGAGGGAAGGGAGGAAGGAAAGAAGGAAGGAAGGGAGGAAGGAAGGAAAGGAGGGAGGAAAGAAAGGAGGGAGGGAGGGAGAAGGAAGGAAGGGAGGAAGGAAAGGAAGGAAGGGAGGGAGGAAGGAAAGAATGTCAAAATCAAAATCAAAATGGATGGGGTCAATTTGACCCGGGAGGAAGGAAGGAAGGAAGGACAGAAGGAAGGAAAGAACAACAGAAGGAAGGGAGGAAGGAAAGAAGGAAGGAAGGAAGAGAGGGAGGAAGGAAGGAAGGAAGGAAAGAAGGACCGAGGGAATGAAAGAAGAACAGAAGGAAGGGAGGAAGGAAAGAAGGAAGGAAAGAAGGGAGGGAGGAAGGAAAGAAGGAAGGAAAGAAATATTTGAGGTTTCTTTTTGCTGATAGAGGCGTTACCGTGGTAATCAACACAGCACACACACACACAGAGCAGCGTTGAGCGTCTCTAACAAACAAGACTATCTGGAGGAGGCACCGTGTGAGGAAGGGAGGAAAGGAAGGAAGGAAGGAACAGAGCAGAGCAGCATTCAGCGTCTCTAACAAACAAGGCTATCTGGAGGAGGCACCGTGTGAGTATTTACTGGAGCTTTTTACAGAATGTCACATTTGCATGATTCAAGCTTCACTGTTTTGCAAACACGGTTTTGAAATATTTTTCCAATAATCAGCCGTTTCCACTCGGCTCCGAGGCACACCAGTTGTCCTGGAAACAATTTAATTAACTTTAATGTTTCTCGGCTCGTCGGCTCGTTTCCATTTTGCATGAATTTATTTTTCATGTTCTGCAGTTTGTTCTTTAAGATGATACGTGGATGTGGGGGGGCATTGGTTTTATTAGATCTCAATGCAAATTCAGAATGAGGACAGTGGTGGAGCGCCTTGGTAGCTGTGTGGATCAGGTGCATGCTAAGTGAGGGCAGCCTCACTGGTTCGATTCCAGCAAGGGACCTTTTCTGCTGCTCTCTCTCTCTCTCTCTCCCTCTCTCTCTCTCCCTCTCTCTCTCTCTCTTTAGAGGACGTACAGTAACACTGATGAGGCTAAAGACAGCACGTACTGTAATTATATACTGAATACTTCCTTCCTTCCTCCTTTCCTTCCTTCCCGCCCACCTTTCTTCCTTCCTCTCTCCCTCCTTACTCCTTTCCCTCCCTCCTGCCTGCCTTTCTTCCTTCTCCCTTCCTCCCTCCTTACTCCTTTCCTTCCTCTCTCCCTCCTCACTCCTTTCCTTCCTTCTCTCCTAAATTCCTTCCTCTTTTCGTCTTTACTCCTTTTCCTCCTTCCTGCCTGCCTTTCTTCCTTCTCCCTTCCTCCTTTCCTCCCTTCCTCCCTCCTTTCCTTATTCCTTCTTCCCATCCTTCTCTCTCCCTTTCGTTCCTCTTTTCATCCTTCCTCCTGTCCTTCCTTGACCAGAAGACAACAGGAGGGTTGAGAGATCTAAAAAGTAGAGTCTCTCTCTCTCTCTCTATCCCCCCCCCCTCTCTCTCTCTCTCCCTCCCTCCCTCTCCCTCTCTCTCTGCCACCCACTGTCAATGAAGGCAAAAAAGCCCCAAAATAAATCTTTAGGAATGAGGATGCTGGTACAGTAGATGTCACACCAGCATGTTGTTTCATTCGTAGCAGCATGCACACTGTGTGAGTCTGACTTGTGTCTGACTCTGAATTCATCTGCATCTCTTTTTGTTCCATTTTTAGCTTTTCTGCAGTCAATTAACTTGACAAATAGAGCTCCTGTTTTCAATGCCTAAACGGAGGAAAAGTCTTTAACTGCCTGACAAGTTATACTAACTCATGAGTAATGACAGAGCATCCATCCTGAGGGATCGATGTGGAGCTGTGAAGCTATTAAATAGATCTTCATCATGTAACGCTGGAGTGAGCTCTTAAATACTCTTCACTTCACTTTCATTGTTGCCTGTCAGGGAACTGTGTTTACCTGCAGCGCATCTGACCCCGTCTGGTTTGACTGTTCCTTCTTTCCTCCCTTCCTTCCTTCCTTCCTTCCTTCTCTATTTCTTTCCTTCCTCTCTTTCCTCCCTTCCTTCTTTCCTTCCTCCATCCACCTTTCTTCCTTCGTTCCTACCTTCCTCCCTCCCTTCTTTCTTCTATCCTTCCTTCCTCTTTTCCTTTCTCTCTCTCTCTCTCTCCCTCCTTCCTCCCTCCCTCCTTCCCTCCCTCGCTCCTACCTTCCTTCTTTACCCTTCCTTCCTCCTTTCTTTCCTTTCCTCCCTCCTTCCCTTCCTTCCTTCCTCCCTCCTTTCCTTCCTTCCTCCCTCCCTCCTTTCCTTCTTTCTTCTTCTCTTCCTTTCTCCCTCCTTCCCTTCCTTCCTCCCTCTCTTCCTTCCCACAACAGGAGGGTTAATTACTGAATGCAGATGATTCAGAGTTGGGTGAATGTGATATGAGAATGAATAAAACATATTTTACAGCAAATTTAAGACTTTTTACTTTACTGTATTTCAACTTCATGATACTTGCCTTGTACTGAATAATTATTAGTTATTACAAACATACAAAATATGATCACCTTCTAAAATATAATGCCTTGTTACACTTTAAACTCCACTTTAAACTTTATACTGAAAATACAAAATACTGCTGAGAGGCTCCAATAATGCAATGTACTGTATATGTATTATAAAACACAATAAAAGTAAAAAGACTTTACTTGTACTAAAGTATTCTTACATTGTAATACATCTACCTTTAATAAGTGCAAGGAATATGTTTGATATCTGTCTTTATTTTAGCTTAATTTAATTTCCAATTGAACACTTTTAATCAGGTTTAAATGTTTGGATTTTTTTCCCATGTGTTGCTTTTCTATTCTGTCCTGATGCACTTCATGTTTTATGTAAAGCACTTTGAATTTCCTTGGTGTTGAAATGTGCTATCACTTTGTCTTGATGCAAAATGGGGAGTAAAACCTCTTTTAATTTGTTTTAGCCTCATCACTCCATCCTGAGATGAATTACCTGAAAGGGCCGAGCGCTGGTGAGATAGAGAGACTTCCTGTGCCATAAGTTGCCTTGGTCTCCGTATCGTACCCACAGCATGTGACCGCGGCCAGCGTCTGTGGTCCTGATGTACACGGCCAGGCGGAACACGTGCGAGCCAAACATGTGATAGTGGAAGCGGAAAACACACGGATGGCGTGAACTGGACGGGTCCTTGCCTCGCCGGTGAGTCGGCTGGAAGACTCGGCTCAGGAGCACAGCTGTGTCCATGAACTCCTGGGGCAGAGAGGACTCGATGTAGAGGTAGTGGCCGTAGCTGGTGCCCAACGTGTGGTCCTTCCAGGGTCCCGTGTTTAAGGTCGGGGTGGGGCCTTGGATGCGTGACCAGTCAAACACGTCTCCTCCACTCTGCTCCTGTTTCCAGCTGCACAGGCCGTGCTCGAAGTTACACTGCAGCTCTGGAGCTATGAGACATGACAGGAGAGTGAAGTTCAACACAAAGTCACACTGACAGCTACGTTACTGCTGCAATACATCATCCACCAGGAGAAATAGACAACCATGTTTGGATTCTCAGGGCTGGAAAGGAACTGTGTTGCTGCACTTTGAGCTGAACCTTTGTCGACCTCCATACTGTAAAACATTTCAGAGGTAAATATCGTAGTATTTACTCCTCTACGTTTATTTAACAGATAGAAGTAAATAGTCACTTTGGAAAGGAGGAAGGAAGGAAGGAAGGTAAGGAGGAAAAGAGGAAGGGAGGAAGGGGGGAAGGGAGGGAGGGAGGGAGGGAGGGAGGGAGGAAGGTAAGGAGGAAGGAAGGAAAGGAGTAAGGAGGGATGAAAGGAGGAAGGAAGGAAAGGAGTAAGCAGGGAGGGAAGGAAGAAAGGAAGGAAGGAAGGAAGGAATGAAGGAAGGAAAGAAGGAAGGGAGTAAGGAGGGAGGGAGGGAGGAAAGGAGGAAGGAAGGAAGGAAGGAAGGAAGGATGGAGGGAGGGAGGAAGGAAGGAAAGGAGTAAGGAGGGATGAAAGGAGGAAGGAAGGAAAGGAGTAAGCAGGGAAGGAAGGAAGGAAGGAAGGAAGGAAGGAAGGAAGGAAAGGACAAAAGAGGAAGGAATTTAGGAGAGAAGGAAGGGAGGAAGGAAAGGAGGAAGGAAGGAAGGAAAGGAGTAAGGACGAATAGAGGAAGGAAGGAAGGAAGGAAATAAAGGAGTAAGGAGGCAGGGAGGGAGGAAGGAAGGAAGGAAGGAAGGAAGAAGGAGGGAGCAAAGACAGAGGGGAGGAGGGGAAGAAGGAAGGAAAAATTTAAGAAAGAGGGAAGAAGGAAGGAAAGAAGGAACAGTCAAAAGAGAGATGGGGTCTATTTGTATGAATGGGTGACGTCACAGATGTTACGTCCATTTCTTTTATACAGTCTATGTGACGTAAATATAACTAAAGGATCCGAGTGCTTCTTCCATCACTGAATATTCCTAAACCAAAAATGACTCTTAACCTTCCTGTTGTGCTCCCGGGTCAAATTGACCCGTCTGTTTTGACTGTTCCTTCTTTCCTTCCTTCCTTTCTTCCATCTGTGCTTCCTCTCTCCTTCTCTCTTTCTTTCCTTCTTCTCTTTCTTCCCTTCCTCCATCTCCCTTTCTTCCTTCTTTTGTCCTTCCTCCCCCCTACCTTCTTTCCTCTGTCCTTACTTCCTTTCTTCTTTCCTCTGTCCTTCTTTCCTCCCTCCCTCCTACCTTCCTTCCTTACTTGCTTCTTTCCTCCATCCTTCCTTCCTTATTTCCTTTCCTCCCTTCCTTCCGTCCTCTATCCCCCTTTCATCCTTCTGTCGTTCCTTCCTTTCTCTCTCCTTCCTTCCTTCCTTCCTCCCTGCCTTCTTTCCTTTACTCCCTTCCTCCCTTGACTCGAACACAACAGGAGGGTTAAGAAGGACAAAAGAGACACTTACAGCATCCCTCCTCATCCGATCCGTCCCCGCAATCGTCCACTAGGTCACACAGCTGCGAGTGCTCCACACACGCCTTGGTGTGCACACAGTGGAAGTGTGTGTGCTTGGGGCACTCGTCCACGGCGGGAGGCAACGAGCAGTTCTTGAAGGTGACATCGTCCAAAGCTGAGACGCCGTCGAACACGCCCAGGCTGATTTTGGCCAGAGCGATCTGGAAGGGCCGGGTGATGCGGCCCAGCTGCACGGTGACCTGGTTCCAGCGGGTGCCCTGGTCGTATAACGTCGTCCATATGATGGTGTTGTTTTCAACTCCTTTGATGCGGAGGTACATGTCAGCAGCCCCCACGGATATGCCTGAGTTATAGTGCCTGAAGGAGATGAGAGCTTTGAAATGATCTACTTCACACCTGATACATCACTGACTCCTCTTCCATATGCTTCCTTGACATCATACATGAAGGCTTTGCTTACTTTAACCCTCCTGTCGTCCTCCCGGGTCAAATTGACCCCATCTCTCTTTTGACTGTTCCTTCTTTCCTCATTATTTAAGTTTTCCTTCCTTCTTCCCCTCCTTCCTCTCTTTCTTTGCTCCCTCCTCCTTCCATCTTTGCTTCCTTCCTCCCGCCATCCTTACTCCTTTCCTTCCTTCCTTCCTTCCTTCTCTCCATACTTCCTTCCCATTTTCCTCCTTACTCTCTTCCTTTCTCCTTTCCTCCCTCCCTCCCTCCTTACTTCTTTCTTTCCTTCCTTCATTAATTCCTCCTTTCCTTCCTTTTTTCCTCTTTACTCCTTTCCTTCCTTCCTCCTTTCCTCCCTCCCTCCCTCCTTACTCCTTTCCTTCCTTCCTTCTCTCCATACTTCCTTCCTCTTTTCCTCCTTACTCCTTTCCTTCCTTCTTTCTTTAATTTTTCCTTCCTTCTTCCCCTCCTCCCCTCTTTCTTTGCTCCTTCCTCCTTTCCCTCCTTCCTCCCTCCCTCCTTACTCCTTTCCTTCCTTCCTTCCTCCCTCCCTCCTTACTCCTTTCTTTCTTTCCTTCCTTCCTTCATACTTTCCTTCCTCCCTTCCTTCTCTCCTAAATTCCTTCCTTTTTCCGTTCTTACTCCTTTCCTTCCTTCCTTCCTCCTTTCCTCCCTCCCTCCCTTCTTACTCCTTTCTTTCCTTCCTTGCTCCTTTCCTTCCTCCTCTCCTAAATTCCTTCTTCTTTTTGTCCTTACTCCTTTCCTTCCTTCCTTCCTCCCTCCCTCCCTCCCTCCCTCCTTACTCCTTTCCTTCCTTCCTTCCTCCCTTCCTTCTCTCCTTAATTCCTTCCTCTTTTCCTCCTCCCTCCCTCCCTCCCTCCATCCTTCTCTCCTGTCCTTCCTTGACCTGAAGACAACAGGAGGGTTAAAAATTTAAAAACCTCCAGCATTTTTCTGCCAAGAGTGCCTCTCCAATCACCCAGCGGATAAAAAATAAATATGATCTGACATTTGACATGAACTTTCAGAGGCCACGAAACTGTCAAAATATGACAGATTTCAGATGCACATCTTCTCATTGCGTGTGACAGTGAAATAAAAAGAAATGCCAAAAGCGGAGTCAGGTGAAATGATGGGAAGAGGAAAGAAGAAGAAGAAGAAGAAAGAGGGGAAAGAGTGAAAAATGTCTAAAAATGCTAATTTAAAAGATGGTATTCTAGTTAAGAGACATGTTTTTACAACTTTATAAAGTGGAGAGGGAAGTGTGTGACTCTCACCAGAAGGTCATGGTGCAACCGGAGGCCGACTGTTGGAACCACGGTCCTCGGAGAACAGCCCTCGGATAAAGACTGCTGCTGTTCTTTAATATAAACATAAAGTGGCCTGGAGCAAAATGAGAAAACAATTAGTATTCAAACTGTATGCAGCACCGACTTCATTAAGCACACCTCCACATTTCTGCCAGACAGTGAGTCACCTGCAACAAAAAAGAAAAAAAAAGCTAAAGCTGTTACGGATGCAGGCAGACGAGACTTTAATTTATGATTCAGCTAAACGCCTTCAGACATTGTTGTTCTGTCAGATGGGTCAATTTCATCTACTCAGAAATACCTCTCCCTGTAGGATTTCTGTGCACTACATTGTCTCGTAGTGTGCTGAAACCTGTGAGATAAACAAAGCGTATATATACAGTAGACTGCAGTCGCCGCGGTAACAATGTTGATGTTGATGAGGCCAGGTCAGACGACGATGGCAAGCCAAGCTGAAAATGTGCAAATAGCAGCAGCGATATGCAACAGGTCACACATCCACAACATCCACTCACACTGACAACAGGAAGTTAGTGCTACAAAGAAAGTTGAGAAAAAAAAAAGGTGTTTCTGTGTTTCCACTTGTCCATTTCCTTCCTTCGACCTGTCCTTCCTACCTTCCTTCCTTCGTCCTGTCCTTCCTTCCTTCCTTCGTCCGGTCCTTCCTTCCTTCCTTCCTTCCTTCGTCCTGTCCTTCCTTCCTTCCTTCGACCTGTCCTTCCTACCTTCCTTCCTTCGTCCTGTCCTTCCTTCCTTCCTTCCTTCGTCCTGTCCTTCCTACCTTCCTTCGTCCTGTCCTTCCTTCCTTCCTTCCTTCGTCCGGTCCTTCCTACCTTCCTTCCTTCCTTCGTCCTGTAGTTCCTTCCTTCCTTCCTAAGATCTAAGATCAGCTGTTAGGGTAAATGTTCCCTCCATCTGTCCTTCCTTCCTTCATCCTGTCCTTCCTTCCTTTGTCCTGTCCTTCCTACCTACCTTCCTTTGTCCTGTCCTTCCTTCCTTCGTCCTGTCCTTCGTCCTGTCCTTCCTACCTTCCTTCCTCCCTTCCTTCGTCCTGTCCTTCCTTCCTTCCTAAGATCTAAGATCAGCTGTTAGGGTAAATGTTCCCATTAAGCACCAAAATGTAAATTCAGGTGTTTTTCATGGATACTGACATGATTGACCCTCGCCATCTTGGATATTTGGAGCCAGAAATAAAGAAGTGACCATAGTTGGATGAAAGGTTGGAGTGGACTCTAAAAAGGTAGCTGCTAGCTTGGTTAGCACAGTGCATTTACAGTCTATGGTTAATTGTGATGATGCTAATGCTGCTAATGCTAATTCTTGCTAGCGAAAAAACTGACTTAAAACCTCTAAAACAAAAAGTACTTACCAGAAAAACTGAACATCCATCTCCTTAGAGGGTCCTTTAGTACAGCTAAACACTGAATAAGACTTCATCATAGGTGAAATAAAAATGTTAAAAACACCAATGTCGTCGCTGTAGTCGCATAATAATGTAACCACATCCCAAAGCATACACTGCATTATCGTTTAAATTCAAATTAAATGGGACTATAATTTAAAAAATGAACATAATGCTGTTCTGAAGAAGACTTAAAACAAGCAATTGAGATCATAAACTCATTTAGAAACGTTTTACTGAGTTCATTAATCAAGTCAGAAAAGTAGTCTCATTTTCTCATAGACTTCTTTTTGGAGCAGGTGGAGTCGCCCCCTGCAGGCGGTTGAGGGCAGTACAGCAGTCTTGCATTCACCAAAATTAATGAAAACTAATGAAATGATGAATAAAATGATGCCTGGTCCATTGCAGGTTATGAACACTATGAATCCATCTTACCTGATACTGTATAGCAATGGTGTGCAAATAGCAGCATGTGAGCCAAACTCAGCCTTTACAGCAAAAATCCCTCCCTGATTATCTGAAATTTTTACTTTTATAGTTTGCATCAAAACCTTTACACAGGCCTAATTTTTCACAACTTTACTTTAGACAAAATAAACAGAAGTCTGGCAGAAGGTGGCAGTCTGACAGATGGCATTTTACAGAACTTTAAATTAACCATAAATGAAGCAGGACGCTGCTTATCACATGTTGATAACCAATGAAGTACGTCTGAACATATATTCACTTTTCATTCATTTTTAGCCAAATGAGTAATGACATCTGTCCTCACATCCTAAACAGTGTTTGTAAATCCATTTTATTCTTTCGTGAATTAAAAGAAATGAATAACCTGAATGAAAAATGCTGAAAAGACTGGCTCATTGCTGACCTCTGCTGTACAGGATGAGGTGGTGTGATGGAGTTGGGATGATTTCTCAACTTGTTTTTGGTGCTTTATAACCAAATAAACACTAAAACACCTGCACATTGTTACAGACTAGATAAGCCCTAGGGTGGTCACAGTCATATTTCCTAAATCTTCAGGCGTATGCTCCCACCAGAGTACGTCTCTATAGTAACAAAGCTTGCAGCACATCAAGAAGCTTCAGGGACTGAAACACAGACTTTGTTTTCAGTGCCTGCACAGTCTGCAAATCTGAACCTAATAGAGCATGTTTTCACAGCATGTTCATACAACATACATAACAAAAACAACAGATGGTGCTGCTAAAAAAACCTGCATGATATTATCAAGTCAACCTACAAAAGAGTTTTGGAAGGTGGATGTGAAGAAAAGCCTCCAGAGATGGGATGATTATGATACACAGTTAGCCTGATGAGATACATAAACCAAAGCAAAGACTAATGTTGTTTCGGAGTGAGCAAAGTATGGTGCGTTTCAGTGAAGGATGTGGTGTTAATATGCTGAATGGGTACAGCTTATGTTAGATTCCTTTCTATTATTCAGATGGCTGAGAAAGCGTTTCTCCATGAAATGCTTATCTCTCAAAAACACACAGACAACGGATTTTCTCTCTCTCCACAAAAACTTGATTTAATCTGTAGATAATATTATCTTTTACCACTTATTTCTGACCAAGCACCCTGGACACTGTGGAATAATCTTATCAGATCACCACATTTCTTTTCTTATTCCACTGCCTGACAATGCCAGCTGCTTAGGGCAAATAGCAGCGTTGATACTACACATATGTGGTGTGTTTGTTACTCTACCGTCAGTGGTGTTCGTTGAGTGGTCCAGGGGCGGCGGATGGCCATAAAACTCTGGAGGTACTTCCACAGACGAGCCCCTCACCCAGTCAAATCCATCGCCAAGGGTGAGCTCATACCAGCCACAAGAACCGTCCTCAAAGTCACACTCAGAGGCTGAAAGAGCAGATAGACTAAATTAAATGATTTTACAGTATATTAATATGATTCAAATAAAGCTGAGATTGACGGTACATTTGCACAACCAGGTACACAAGTAGCTGTTCTGGAGCTTTCATACATATAACATGATCTTACTTTGCAGATGGATATGGATTTGTAGACCCAAATTTTAAAAGTTTATTCATTCAAAGCTGAAGAACTGCTACTATTCGACCCTGTGGTGATTGTGCTGTTTCCACGGTCAGAAATTAGCTGACAGTCTCAACTTTTAAGCCAACATGGAGAATAACTAACCTGCAGGTTGAATATCTTAGTGGATTTACAGTTTATGTATAATGAAAATCACCCTATTAAAGATTAATGTATGATTTTATTAGTCTAACGAAGCTTAAAGGCAGAAATTCAGATGGAAAAGTAAGCATATTGAGCAGCAGAGCAACATTCATTAGCATTACCAATCCATTCATTAGCTCACACTGATAAATCAAAATGAAAAATAACAGTAAAAAAAAGATGCAACTCTGGTTTATACTAGGAAAATAAATCCAAAACAGGTAATAGTCCATGTCAGATGAATATAAATGACCAATCTGGTATTATTTTAATGTGTAATTTGGCAACAAGGGGCTCTTACGGCATTTGGCTTCATCTTCTCCATGAGCACAATGTGGGGTGAAGTCACAAACTTTGCTGTCGTCTATACACACCCCATTGCCACAGTAAAACTGTGATAGGGGGCAAACAGGAGGAGGGGGCACACTGCTCTCTGGAATAAAAAAAAATATATAGTTTCATGTAAATCAAATCCACAATATAAGAAATGCTTAATATTCAGCTGGAAGAGTAATCAAACGTTGACCCACCACACACATATAGAGTTACAGTCATTATCAATGGCTCCTATGCTGTGATTTTATCATTAAAAAGCACTTATGGGAGATCATGGTGGATTAATATCAGCTGCACCCAGCGTAAGTACATTAGCTGTGTTATGAAAGATTAGATTCAACTTTGAAGTAATGAATCAATGAAGGTATTTTGATCAATAGTGCGTCTAAAGCCTCAATCTCTTAAATGAGCTCAATTTCATTCCACTTTATGAGGCGTATTGGAAAAGCAGTGAAAAATAACCCGATTTTTTAAATGTCATTTGGCTCGCCCCGTTAAAAGAAGACTCCAAATGGTTCTTGGCTATTTATGGATCTGTGAAGTAATTCAGTTCAAAACAAAAAAAAGGGCTTTTAACACGGGGCTGTTTGAAGCGGAGCCATGCTGGCAATTACAGTACATGAGGTCATCAAACTTGCTTCATTTATGCCAGGGGTGGTTCCTTCATGTCTTCTTTTCTTTCCTATACCCTCCTTTCATCTGTCCTTCTTTCCTTCCATCCTACCTTCCTTCCTTCCACCTTTCCTTCATTTTCTTTTCCTTTCTTCCTTTCCTTCCTTCCTTCCTTCCTTGCTTCTTTGTTTTCTTGTCTTCTTTCCTTCTTTGTTTCTCTCCATCCTACCTTCTTTCCTTCCACCTTTCCTTCATTTTCTTTTCCTTTCTTCCTTTCCTTCCTTCCTTCCTTCCTTCCTTCCTTTCTTGTCTTCTTTTCCTTTCCTCCTTTCCTTCCTAATACCTTTTCCTTCCTTCCTTCCTTCCTTTTGTCGTTCCTTCCCTCCTTACTAATCCCTTTTCCTTTCTTCCTTTCTTCCTTCCTTCCTCCCTTCCGTCCTTCCTTTCTTTTGTCTTTCCTTCCTATCACTTTTCCCTTCTTTCCATCCTTGTTTCCTTCCTCCCTTCCATCTCTTTAATGATCCGGCCCACATGAGATCAAATTGTTCTGTATGTGGCCCTTTAATTAAAATGAGTTTGACACCTCTGATTTATATTATAATAATGATGAAAGAACCAAAAAAAAAATCCTGCTTACTCCAAAGTCATCTATGCTATGTTTAGCTCCTCAGACCTTCAGCTGATCGATTGATTTATTCTTTCACAGTCACTGTTTATTATGCAATGTAAGACTATTTAAAGTGTTTGACTGCTACTTATCACCAAGCTAACACATATACAAGATTAGAGGAATACAGAGCTTGAAAAGAGAAACATATCATGAGAGTGGAGGTGTTGGAAAGAGGTATTTATTTGGCTGCTTGGAGGTAAAGTGTATTCAACTATATTAGCATTCTTTCCTCCCTTCCTTCTTTCCTTCCTCCATCCCTCCTTCTTTCATTTCTTCCTTCCTTTCCTTCCTTCGTCCCCCTATCTTCCTCCCTTCCTTCTTTCCTGTCCATCTTTCCATCCTTCCTCCATTCCTCTATTCCTTCCCTCCCTCTTTCCTTTCTTCCTTCCTCCTTTCCTTCCTTCTTCCTCCCTTCCTTACTCCCTCCTTTCCTTCCTTCCTTCTTTCGTTCCTCCAATCCCCCTTTCTTCCTTCCTTATGTCCTTCCTCCCTCCCTCCTTCTTTCCTCTGTCCTTCTTTCCTCTTTTCCGTTCTCCCTCCCTCCCCCCTTCCTTCCTTTTTTTCCCCTCCCTCCTACCTTCCTTCCCTCCTTCTTTCCTTCCTTCCTTCTTCCTCCCTTCCTTCCTCCCTCCTTTCCTTCCTTCCTTCTGTCCTTCCTTCCTCCTTCATTCAACTACATTAGCATTCATTTGGAGTCGTGTTTCCATCCACCTCATAAATTTAAGTCCGCTTTTGGCTTTGTTTTGGTCTCCACCGACTGCCAAGAGAGATATCTGGCTCTTAAGCTCCTAAATATACGATGTTCAGTCATGCCTTTCTGTCATTTGGTGCTGGACAGGAAGCACAAAGACTTGGATTTTTATACATTTCTTGTTTCAGTTGTCAATTTCCATTTCTGCTGCTGCTATAGAAATGAGGTCGGGAAAGAACCAAACCACTAAATAAATGGAGCTTAAAGACATTAAAACGCTAGAGTAAGCTGATAAGACTATGGATTAAACATTACAAGCAACACTTCTCAAATCACACGTAGTCAAATTATCCATTGTTAATGTAAAATATAGATTTTTTTTGCTGCTTTAAGAACTCGGCTAAACCCTATTTTGTGCTTCTGTAGAGTCTAGGAATACATTACACCTCTGAAAAGTGTCTCGTTGGCTGATTCATCAGAGCAAGATAAAATATGTGATTAAATGATTAAGGTAGACTAAAGAGTCTCAAGAGTAGGTCAGACAAGACTGGGAATATCAGTTAGGCAGATAAAAGGAGAGTTATAATAAATTATATGGTGGCCAGCTCATCCCAAAAAAAAAGAAAATGCACAGGCACGGAAACACATGCAAAGAGTGTGATTTATGTTGGCACGATGTGAAAGAGGCGACAAACTTCTACCGAAAATACAATTTACAATAATGCGTTTCTGTCTTATTTTTCATTTCCTGCATCCATTTAATCATGGCTCCATATTTAATAGTTATAATGCCATTATTTGTGACAGTGCACTTAATCTGGATTCATTGCTGCCATGAACCCATAATTCAGTGTAACTAATTTATTGGCTGTGCGGGAGATAGGATGAATAATAAAGGACATAAAGAACTCTGTGTGTAAGTGATGGTAATGACATGTTGTTAGCGATATTAGATGTGAGACACATATCAAAGTGTCTTCCTCCACATATAGCTCATATTATACACACAAGTCTACAGATTCATCCTCGCCTGTGTAACGTTGTTTGTGATGCTGCGGAGAAGAATATAAAGCATCACGCTGCTTAACCTTCATGTCGTCCTCCCGTCTGCTTTGACTGTTCCTTCTTTCGTCCCTTTCGTCCCTTCCTGCCTTCCGTCTGTCCTTCCTCCCTCCTTCTCTCTTTCTTTCCTTCCTCTCTCTTTCCTCCTTTCCTTCTTCCATCCCCCTTTCTTCCTTCCTTTTGTCCTTCCTCCCTCCCTCCTTCTCTTTCTTTCCTCCCCCCTACCTTCCTTATTTCCTCTGTCTTTCTCCTTGCCTCCCTCCTTGCCTCCCTCCCTCCTTTCCTTCTTTCCTTCCCCCCTCCTTTCCTTCCTTCTTCCTCCCTTCCTTCTTCCTTCCTCTTTTCCTTCCTCCCTCCTACCTAACTACCTTCCTTCCTTCCTTTCCTTTCCTTTCCCTCCTTTCCTTCCCTCCCTCCTTCCTCCCTCCTTCCTCCTCCCCTCCTTTCCTTCCTTCCTTTTCTCCCTCCTTTCCTTCCTTCTACCTCCCTTCCTTCCCCCCTTCCTTCCTCCCTTCGTCTTTTCCTTTCTCCCTCCCTCCCTTCTACATTCCCTCCCTCCCTTCTACCTTCCCTCCCTCCTTTCCTTCCTTCCCCCTTTCCTTCCTACATCCCTCCCTCCCTCATTTCCTTCCTTCTTCCTCCCTTCCTTCCTAGACTCGAGGACAACATGCTGCTTAAGTATTATTCAGGTTTATGTTTTAATATGATCGTCCAGGCTACACAGAGATACACAACTTAGCTGGTGAGTGTTGATGAGCAGAGGACAGATGGAAGTGAGGGAGCGAGTGCCAAGGTGACTCTGAACTGTCTCGGCTACTTAGACATGCTAAACTAGACCTGGTGACGGTCCAGCAGACTGTAGTTCACCGCACAGGCGTCTGTCTCTGTTGTTTAATGCAGTTTACTCAACTTAAGCATGCATGAATTCATCTTTCGGAGCATTTGAGGACAATAAATCTAAAATACAACACTGAAAAAGATTATATGCAGAATGTATTAGTCAAGAGTTACTTTTCTATTCGACCTTTATCAATGTAAGTCCTATATTTAGTCTCATTTTAGCTCTGTTTGGGTCTCCACCAACTTCCGAGGGAAATATCTGAGTGCTAAACTGCTGATTTCTTCATCATTTTTAGTTGCTGAAGTTGCTTGTATGCCGTCTTGTGCTGAGTAAGTAACAAACATTGGGTCAATCAAAGCTTTTTGGAGCTGATGAAAGTAGTAAAACTGAACCAGAACAGTACAGGTGTGGGCCAGAAAACCAAAACCAAAAGCTGAAAGATGCTAAAACACCTATTAGAGCTAGAGGTGATAATAGTGTGTTTTTTTTGTTATTAAGAGCAACTTCTGTAGAGTCCTTCCTTCCTGTCTTCTTTTTCCCTCCTTCCTTCCCTTTCTTCCTTCCTTCCTTCTTTCCTCCCTCCCTTACATGCATCTATATGTCCTGTTTTTTTTCCTAGCTTCCTATCTTCCTTTCCTCCCCATCTTTCCTTCCTTCCCGTCTTCTTTTCCTTTCTACGGTCCTTCCGTTCTTCCATCCTTCCATCTTTCCTTCATGTCATGTCTTCTCTTCTTTCCTTCCTTCCATCTGTCCTTACTGTTTCCTTCCATCTTTCCTTCATGTCTTCTCTTCCTTCCTTCCTTCCTTCTTTCCTTCCATCCTTACTGTTTCCTTCCATCTTTCCTTCATGTCTTCTCTTCCTTCCTTCCTTCCTTCCTTCCTTTCTTTCTTCCTTCCTTACTTCCATCCGTACTGTTTCCTTCCATCTTCCCGTCATGTCTTCCCTTCTTTCCTTCCTTCTATCTTTTTACTGATCCGGCCCACATGAGATTAAATTCGGCTGTACTGTATGTGGCCCTTGAATGAAAATGAGTTTGACCCCTCTGCTTTAAGTAGCAGTTAAACCTCAGTTGGTAAAGAATCACGTTTTTTCCATCATACTGAGACATGAATAAGCTAACCAACATGATCTTAACCTGGAGTGATCGAGGCTCACCATGTTGCCAAAGATGGTAAACAATGGAGGCCGCTAATTGTGGCCTTAAAGCATCTCAAAGAGGAGCAAAGTTTGTGATGCTGCTGGGAAGAATCTAAAGCATCATGCAGCTTAACCTTCATGTTTGACTGTTCCTTCTTTCCGTCTGTCCTCCCTCCTCCTCTCTTTCTTTCCTCCCCCCTCCCTTCCTTCTTTCCTCTGTCATTCTTTCCTTCCCTCCTTCCTTCCTGCCTCCCTCCTACCTTTCTTCCTTCCCTTCCTTCTTTCCTTCCTCCTTCCTTTCCTTCCTTCTTCCTCCCTTCTTTCCTTCCTCCTTCCTTCTTCCTCCTTCCTTCCTTACTCCCTCCTTTCCTTCCTCCTTCCTTCTTCCTCCTTCCTTCCTTCCTCCCTCCTTTCCTTCCTTCTTCCTCCCTTCCTTCCCTCCTTTCCTTCCTTCCTTCTTTCCTTCCTTCCTTCTTCCTTCCTTCCTCCTTTCCTTCCTTCCTTTTATGTTTTAATATGATCGGCCAGGCTAATTGTGGCCTTAGAGCATCTCAAAGAGGATTAAGTGCAGCAACTGAAGTTAAATAAAAATAAAAAGGCATGTCGCAGCACTCTGAGTAAGACAGCATGCAGGCCTGTTTTCATCAGGAATGTAGCACAGATATTTAAACATTTATATATTCAATAATTCAGGATGGTTATTTGATAGCCTTGACAAAACTGTGTGTAGCTTTGGCTCCAATTTAACACCAGTCTAACATGAATTTTCGTCTCCAGAGCAGAGCAGCGGCCTTGAAGCTCTACAAAAGGGAAGGAGACCTGGAGAAGCTGCTGAAGGCTACAGGTTGTTGCTTGGAAGACGCAATCAATAATGAATGCTGGAGTCTTGTTTGTTTTACAGGCCGAGAGCAGCAACATCATCTCATATTGGATCAATAACAGCAGATGTAAAGATGATATAGTTTGTGCTCGTGACTGAAACGCCTGTATATCACCGATGTTAAAATTCTGTTTCGAAACGCCGAGTGGACAGCGCTTTATCAAATGCTCCCAGCCAAGATGCTCAGTTGTGTCATATTCATCATTGAGCTACAAGCAGCACACTGTAGCAAACATAAATAACGTTATGGATTGTGGCAACGACCGTGTGTGCCATATTCAGGGAAATGTGTAGTAAGCGTTATTTTAATGATTCGGTTATTGTGTTACGAGTCTCATCCCGGGTGATTTAGTGTCTTCCCCAGTGTTATCAGTATTCACAACAAGTTTGATTGTGGTCTGTTTATGTGTGTGGTGATATTTTCAAAATGTCAAGGTCTATGTCTTGTCCAGTGTGTGTAGTGAGATGTTATTAATGATAGCAGTACCAGGCGCAGTCACGCAGTGGGGACTGAAGGATAGGTCATCGATGGCCAAGATCTCAGAGGCTTCGCTGTCAGCTGAAATCTCCCCGCGAATCACCACCTGGAGCAGCATACACACAAAAAAAAAAGCTTTAAGACATCAATCTATGCAAGTCCAGGCAATCTTGTGTATTTAGCCTGTGTGCATAGGCAGTATATGTGTATGTATATTGTGTATTTGCTGTGTATATATTATGTGTTTAACCCTCCTGTTGTCCTCAGGTCAAGGAAGGACAGAAGGAAGGACAGGAGGAAGGAAGGAAAAGAGGAAGGAAGTAAGGAGAGAAGGAAGGAAGGAAGTAAGGAAGGAAGGAAAGGAGTAAGGATGAAAATGAGGGAGGGAAGGAAGGAAGGAAGGAAGGAAAGGAAAGGAGGAAGGGAAGGAGGAAAGGAGGAAGGAAGGAAGGAAGGAAGGAAAGGTGTAAGGACGAAAAGAGGAAGGAATTTAGGAGAGACAGAAGGTAGGAAGGAAGGAAGGAAAGGAGTAAGGATGAAAAGAGGAAGAAAGAAAGGAAGGAAGGATGGAAGGAGGAGGGAGCAAAGAAAGAGGGGAGGAGGGGAAGAAGGAAGAAAAAATTAAAGAAAGAGGGAAGAAGGGAGGAAAGAAGGAACAGTCAAAAGAGACGGGGTCAATTTGACCCGGGAGAATGACATGAGGGTTAATGTGTATGTATAGTGTATTTGCTGTGTATACATTATGTGTTTAATGTGTATGCATGGATGGATGGTGCTCAGCTAAACACAAGGTTAAGAGGCTACAGTCCTGCTAGCTTAGAAAGTGCTAACGTCAGAATGATATTGATGACTTGAGATGACAGAGTGCATATTGTGGACCCCCTCCATTCTGAGTCCAAGCTGCTTCCCCTAGGGCGACGTTATAAAGTACATATGGAAAGGGAAAAAAATCTACAAAGACTCTTTTATTCCAAATGCAATTTCCATGGTCAACAAACTATGGAAAGCTAGATGAAAGGGAGGTGTAGCTCAGAGCACTAGAGGAAGATCATAAAAGTCAAGGGGGGGCTTCATCCTCTGAGGACCATGAATCTGAATTGTGCTCTCTAATCTATGTACTACGGTAGATGTGGAGGATATTTTACTGGAAAAGTGATTTTTTGACCTGCTGGTGGCCCTATAGGGAAGAATCAGGAGACTATGAAAGTGAGCAGGCTTCATCCTCTGAGGATCATGAATGTATGGGTTAACTTCTGTGCCATCTAATCTCTGTGGTAGATGTTGAGAACATTTTACTGGACAAGTGAGCATTTGTGACCTGCTTGTGGCACTAGAGGAAGATCATAAAAGTCAGGGGGGGCTTCATCCTCTGAGGACCATGAATGTCTTTGCAAAATGTTGTGCCCTCTAATCTATGTACTTCAGTAGATGTTGAGATATTTTACCGGAAAAGTGATTTTTTGACCTGCTGGTGGCCCTATAGGGAAGAATCAGGATAATATGAAAGTGAGCAGGCTTCATCCTCTGAGGACCATGAATGTCTGCGCAAAATTTCATACCAATCCATGCCATAGTAGTTGTGATATTTCATATATTTCAACACCTAAAATCAACACATTATTTCTGATTGTCACAGCCCATTCAGAGCAGCTCATAGCGTCACGGGTCAAAGTCCACTGAACAGCTTTATCTAAACATTAGGAGTTTTATAACCCTTAGTTATGACTGATGATGGGTAATGGGAGAAATGTAAATACTGATCAGTTATATTTCTCCTGCTACTGGACCCCAGAGGCCATTAAAGCAATGCAATGTATAGGGACAATAGCGTTGAGTAAACATCACCGTTTATTGAAGATTTGACAGGCAAACCAACTATCCTTGCTCTCTGAAAACCCTGTGTGCTTTCATCCACTGTCACTTAGTCTTCTGGATGAATTTATATATATTTACATTATATATTTTATCCACACAACTCTTAATAAAGCCGTCCAAATGAGTAACTTTTAGGAACTTTCTGTGTTTTCTGTGCAGAACACTTAAAGAAGAACGACAAAACTCTAGAGACTTTCAGGGAGGTAAAAAGAGTTCAGATCATTAAGCAAACTGGCTGAAATTGAAATCACCCCGAATCTCAGCGGCACTGTAAATAAAAACCCCCATTAACTCAACTGCCTTTGAAACAGGAAGTGGATTAATGAAGGGGAAAGCGAAGAGTCGACCCCTCTTTACACCGCCGGCGCCGGGCAAGCCGTGTTATGAAACTGAGCTGGTTGTAGTCTGAGACAGATGGTGGAGACAGAGAAGGGGAGAAGGGTGACACTGACATTGTCTGAGGATATAGGAAGGACACAAACAGCAGGCTTCATGGGACTCCAGATGGCCTGTGAAGGGTCCAGGTGGGTCAGTAGCCCCTAACTGCACATAAACGGCTCTTGTCCAGAAGCTCATTTCTACTGTGATGACTTCATTACTTTAAAGGAACCTTGTATTGTACAGTATATCTTACAATGGGAACCCCAACACCTACTATATTGACCAATTTGTCAGCTTTTATGATACCATTCCTTAAACAAAGACAGATTCATTAAGTAGGACTTGGTGTTATATACACAATTTGGTACCCTCAAAGACTTCCAAGCATCTTCTAATAATTAGCACAACCCTACACTGTACATGTGGATAAATATTGATATATCATGGTAAAGGTTTTTATATTATATACAGTAATGTTTTGATTTAAAAACCTGAAATATGATGAAAGGTTTATAGATGAAATATTATACCAGCCCTGTTCCTCTAGACCGGTGGTCCCCAACATGGGACGCCTAAACATGGGTCAAGGATGTTTATTAGTGTCCATGTGGTTTAGTTTAAATTTAAAGGGTTAAAATGTGAAAATAAATGTATGAATAACTTGCACACATTCTTTTTTTGTGGACCCAGCATCAAATTTCTGCTTTTAATCCATTTAGAGAGAATATATTAGAGGATTATGGTAAAAATGTCTAAGTGGTGTAACCATAAAATAATTGAACGTTGCTTAAAAACAGTAAATAGTCAATAAAACACCATATCAACTAGTTTGGCATGATCTTACATTATAACTTTTATATTAAATAAAGCTAATGGAATACTATTGTTCTAAATATTACATTTCATCTGGGTAACCATGGAGACCAGGAAACATTTACATTATTAGTATAAATCCACTTAAATACACTGTAGGTGATAAAATATTTAATATTTATCATTCTTTTGTGGTTACACCATTTGACATTTTCAGGAGCATTCAGTTTTACTTTTGGTTTAAAAAAATGTTGCATTTCAAATGATATAAAACCAACAAAAATACTAAATGTACATTTTAACAAACCTGATGCTGCTTTTAAACTATTTTTGAATTGCTCATCTTGCCAACCCTTATTGTCACTGACCCTTATATCAACAGGTTATGACCAGTTGAACCAAAACATGATTATACCCTCAAAGACTGGTTTATTTGAATATTAGTTAAGGACATCAGAAAGGTAAAATTGTCCAGTAATTCCTGGTTTCCTTTTGCAGAAACATATTTGTCGTCTATTTTTCTATCATGTTAACCATCTCATGACCCCTTCAGATCGCCCGGACCCTTTGCATTGGTTTCAAAACATATGAAAACAGCAATATAAAACTCTATCATAGTGAACTGAGAGTGTCACACACCTGAAAACTGTCATTACTGGACAACTGAATCACAGTCCGCAGCCATGTTCCCATTTGTGTTTGTGAGGAGTTTTTCCACACCGCTGTGCTCTGACCCGATGGATGGGGTTCAATCAGGACCTGAAGACCTCCACGCTTTGCTCCGACATAATAGTAGAAGCTCAGCTGTTGATTGAAAACACAAGGAAGCTATCATCAGTTGTCACGTGATTGTCGGTGGTTTTGGTCGTCTCTGTTCATGTCAAAGAAAGTGATACCTGGCAGGTCTGATCAGGTGTGAATACAGGACTCTTTAGATCTGCTTTGGTTGTGTTTCCTCCAGAAGGGAAAAGCGCCAAAAAATGTGCTGAAGGAGAGAAAGAAAAGTGAAGATGCATCCATAAATAAAACAGATGTGCTGTACAGTATAGTCCCATATCATGCACTCACCTGATTGGTTGTTGGCGTGGTCATGTTCGAGTCCTGGGACCTCCGTTGTTCTGATCCACTCCGAAAACGACTCAGAGCTTTGGGTCAAGTCACAGAGCCCCTCCCCAAAGTCACACCTCTTATATCTGGAACCTTTAAAGACAGTGTAAAGTGAATTCAGACATGTTCTTCTAAACACATTAAATAGGTCATAAATGTATTTCTAAAAAAGGTGTAAAAAGCATTTCAACCATTTAGATTTGAATTGTGGAGCTAGGCTTCACAAACTGTGTTTCAAGATTTCTGTGTTCAGGATTTAGTGATTAGCATAAACCCGCCCCTGCTGCTGTAGAAGTATAAATACATTCAGCACACACTACTACTACTACAGTCTACAGTTAGCCAGTTAGCTGAGTTAGCAGCCGAGCTAGCAGCCGAGTTAGCCACCAAGTTAGCAGCAGAAAGCTCTCAGACGAAGCGTCCATGTTTCTGGTAGAGGTGGTGACTTTGATTGACAGGTGACACTTGGTAGGGGGCGGGGCTTCAGCGTTTGGGAGTAGAGAAAGAGGCTGATTTTTACACAACTTTGAAGCCTAATTTCATATATTTGCCGATTTTTTTTAATCATTCAAATTTGGCAGGGTGGTTAACAACACACTGTTCTGTGGTATGTCAAACTCAGAACACATATTTATTTTTACTTTACACGGAGAAAATAACATTTATACTGCACTGCCCTAGTTTTTCTTTCACACATTGTTCAGTGCTTTGGGATTAAGCTGTGAGTTCTACACACTATAAAGATTCATCGGCTCAGCAGAGACCAGACACAGACACAAAAATTGGTTTCTCATTTTAAGCAGGGGGGTTGTATTGGATTTTATGGCCAAATCTGCAACAAGGGACCACTAGCATTAGTTTTAATACTTTAGTATTTTCAAAGGACAGGATCAGCATTGATGCAACGAGGTGCAAGAATTACTTTATGTTTGAAGAAGAGTTTAAAACTCTCTAAAGTATCTTTACCGGAGCGTGTTGAGTTTTGATTTACTTTGCCTTTCTTTTGCCTTGCTTTTGGTGCACGTACACATGATTAAGCACTGAACATGCAGACAATATATATCCTGTTATATATACGGTAATCAGAGCTGCCAATTCCAATCAATGTCTTGATGTTCATAAATACTGAATTTGGATTTAACTAAAGTATTCACTGGGGTAATAAAACAAACTACCAAACTATTAACTATAGCCACGAAAAACAAGGCAAGGATACATATAGTCTGTGTTTAGGCATTTGTATATGAATCAATAACAGGATGCAACACACTGTCCAATTGGTGCAACCAGTATTTTTCATAAAAATCTGATTACAGGAAAATAAATGTGAACATGTGGAATAAATATAATCCACTTTTGCAACACATTACCATGTTTTGTAACAAATTTTACATAATTGGTCAAAAATTATTTAGAAATTGCTTTTAGGATACGTCCTGCTCAATATTGACAAAATACTTTAAAATTTAAATGTAGAAAAACTCAAAAAAATATATTTTCATTTGATGTTTTGAAATAAAGTAATTAGTTGTATAAGTCCACTTAAATACACTGTAGGTAGATAAAATATTTAATATTTAATATATATAATAATACTTTTTTGTGGTTACACCATTGGACATTTTCAGGAGCATTCAGTCTTACTTTTGGTTAAAAAAATGGTGCAAATATCATTTCAAATGACCTAAAAGCTGTTTTTAAAACTATTTTTTAACATATTTGTAACAGCTCATCTTGCCAACCCTTGTTTGTCACTGACCCAAACGTGAAAAGCGACAGTCCAGTTTGTAACCCAAATGAAAAAAAGGTGTTTTCATAGATACATGTGATGCTGTAGGGGCAAAAAATATATCATTTCCTGTTTTACACTGAAAATATAGCTGGTAACTTCAAGGTAAAAAAGCTTGTAAGGACTTTAATTATGTACATTTTCTCCAGAAATGGGCCAGTGCTGTCAGTCAAACATTATTAATCTATTATTTAAATCAATTATATGAACATAACAGGTACATCATGGATATATTAAAGTCCATTTATCCACTATGGACATCACTGCTTAGAGGGAAACCACTAATATAAATCTTAGCTGGATCACTTCCTGTTTTACTCTCATCCAAAGTACAATTTCCATTCTCTTTCATACCTTTCAGATTTGTGTTTTTTTAGTTTACTCACAGTCTTCCTCGTCGCTGCCATCCACACAGTCGTTAGTAAAATCACACACACTATCCTTAGACACACATGAACCCTGAGTGCAGTTAAACTCCTCAGTTAAACAGGCTCCACTGGACGCAGGGTTAAACACCAGAGACAAGGCCAACAGCAGCCGCGCGGAGTCCAGCAGCAGCGTCATCAGTCTGGTTATTCTCTAGTCGTTAACCTAAAACACCTTCTCACAGCTCGCCTCCAAATAAAACATGCTGTAGTCGGGACACGAAGGAGAACTGCTGTCGAGGAAGAGCTTTTCTTCTTTCTTCACCATGTGCAGTTTACTTGAATCTTTTGAATTGATCCTGTGCTGTTGCTCTCAGCAGTGTTGTAAAAGGTAATAAATTACTTTTATGGCTGTTATTCAATAAGGTCACTCTGCTGGCTTGTGTGTTCCTGTATTTCACATGACCACATGACATGATTACAACAGGAGAAAAAGGGTGAAATTATCCAAAATTAGGTCATTAAAGTGGTTACAGTACATATCTTACTAAAACTGTTTTGAGGCTAAAGGTTTAAGCTACTTGAAATTAAGATAAGAGTAAATATATTGGGAATGGGAAATATGCACATTTGGTTTTTTGCCAACAGTAAGATAAGAAGACTGAAACCACTCTTACAAAATCGACTGGTATCAATTTTCTTATCTAACTCTTAGCATGAAAGCAGGGAAGGAAGGAAGGATGGAGGAAAGAAGGAAGGAAAGGAGGAAGGGAGGGAGGAAGGAAGGGAGGAAGGAAGAAGGAAGGAAAGGAGGAAGGAAGGGAGGAAGAAGGAAGGAAAGGAGAGAGGGAGGGAGGAAGGTAAGAGGGAGGAAAAAAGAGAGAAGGAGGAAGGGAGGAAGGAAGGAAAGGAAGGAAGGAAGGAGGGAAGTAAAGAAGAAGGGAGGAAGGAAGGAAGGACAGACGGAAAGAAGGAAAGGAGGAAGGGAGGGAGGACAGGAAGGAAGAAGGAAGGAAAGGAGGAAGGAAGGGAGGAAGAAGGAAGGAAAGGAGGGAGGGAGGAAGGTAAGAGGGAGGAAAAAAGAGAGAAGGAGGAAGGGAGGAAGGAAGGAAGGGGATGGAGGAAGGAAAGAAGAAGAGAAGGAGGGAAGGAAGAAAGGGGATGGAGGAAGGAAAGAAGGAAGGAAGGAAGGGAGGAAGGGAGGAAAGAAGGAACAGTCAAAACAGACGGGAGGCCGACACGAAGGCGTGTGAGCTGCATCCTTACCAACAACATTTATTCATTAAAGTGGTTACAGTACATATCTCGCTAAAACTGTTTTGAGGCTAAAGGTTTAAGCTACTTGAAATTAAGATAAGAGTAAATATATTGGGAACGGGAAATATGCACATTTGGTTTTTTGCCAACAGTAAGATAAGAAGACTGAAACCACTCTTACAAAATTCTTATCTAACTCTTAGCATGAAAGTAGGGAAGGAAGGAAGGATGGAGGAAAGAAGGAAGGAAAGGAGGAAGAGAGGGAGGGAGGGAGGGAGGAAGGAAGAAGGAAGGAAAGGAGGAAGGAAGGGAGGAAGAAGGAAGGAAAGGAGAGAGGGAGGGAGGAAGGTAAGAGGGAGGAAAAAAGAGAGAAGGAGGAAGGGAGGAAGGAAGGAAGGAAAGGAAGGAAGGAGGGAAGTAAAGAAGAAGGGAGGAAGGAAGGAGGGCGGGAGGGAGGAAGGAAGAAGGAAGGAAAGGAGAGAGGGAGGGAGGGAGGTAAGAGGGAGGAAAAAAGAGAGAAGGAGGAAGAGAGGAAGGAAGGAAGGAAAGGAAGGAAGGAGGGAAGGAGAGAAGGAGGGAAGGAAGAAAGGGGATGGAGGAAGGAAAGAAGGAGAGAAGGAGGGAAGGAAGAAAGGGGATGGAGGAAGGAAAGAAGGAAGGAAGGAAGGGAGGAAGGGAGGAAAGAAGGAACAGTCAAAACAGACGGGAGGCCGACACGAAGGCTAAGTGTGTGTGAGCTGCATCCTTACCAACAAGATTTATTCATTAGAGTGGTTACAGTACATATCTGCTAAAACTGTTTTGAGACTAAAGGTTTAAGCCACTTGAAATTAAGATAAGAGTAAATATTGGGAACGGGAAATATGCACATTTGGTTTTTTGCCAACAGTAAGATAAGAAGACTGAAACCACTCTTACAAAATCGACTGGTATCAATCTTCTTATCTAACTCTTTGCATGAAAGCATTCTTCCCAAAAATGTTTTCAATTAGTAGAATACTGGAAAGGATTAATATAGAAATAGATGAATGAATGTCTGTAATGGAAGATTTGTGTTTACCCCCTCCTGTTGTCCTCGAGTCAAGGAAGGATGGAAGGATGGAAGGGAGGAGGGAGAAGGAAGGAAGGGAGGGAGGAAGAAGGGAGAAGGAAAGGAGGGAGGGAGGGAGGAAGGGAGGCAGGGAGGGAGGGAGAAGGAAGGAAGGAAGGAAGGGAGGAAAAAGGAAAGAAAGGAGAGAGGGAGGGAGGGAGGGAGGGAGGATGGAAGGGAGGAAGAAGGAAGGGAGGAAGGGAGGAGGGAAGGAAAGAAGGGAGGGAGGAGCGAGGGAGGAGGAAAGAAGGAAGGTAGGAGCGAGGGAGGAAGGAAAAGAGGAAGGGAGGAAGGAAAGGAGAGATAGAGGGAGGGAGAAAGGGAGGAAGAAGGAAGGAAGGTAGGGAGGGAGAAAAAAGAGAGAAGGAAGGAAAGAAGGAAGAAAGGAAGGTAGGTAGGGAGGGGGAAAAAAGAGAGAAGGAGGAAGGGAGGAAGGAAAGGAAGGAAGGAAGAAGAGAGCTCACTGTTATCAACCAGATTAAACACATTAGCCGTACCTAATTACAAGCTGATGGACTGAAGGCAGAACAAAAGAGAGAAGAAGGAAAGAAAGAAGGAAAGAAGGAAGGGAGGAAGGTAGGAAAGAAGGACGGGAGAACATTACACATTAGCCGTACCTAATTACAAGCTGATGGATTGAAGGCAGAACAAAAGAGAGAAGAAGAAGAGCTGCGTCTGGGAATATGAACTGCTATGAGAGGATCATTAACTGTGTCCAACAGGGCTCAGCTCCCCACTTTACAGCCAGGCATAATTTCATTTCACTGGCAATCAATAAAGACGGGACCTTAAAACAGACAAGCAGCAAGCCGGTACATGAGCCGGCATAGTTCAAATTAAATTAACCTTGAGAGGAAAGGCGAGTTCGAGCAGCTCCACGGGGGACGAGGGGGGACGAGGGGGGACGAGGGGGGACGAGGGACCGACGGAACAAGGAAAGATCACGTCTGGATTGACCTCCGTTGGCAGTGGGAGTCAGTGAGGGTGCAGAACGCTGCATGTTGAGACTATGGCTTCAAACCCGCATACTACTATACTACATACTACTATACTACTATACTACATACTACTATACTACATACTACTATACTACTATACTACATACTACTATACTACATACTACTATACTACTATACTACATACTACTATACTACATACTACTATACTACTATACTACATACTACTATACTACATACTACTATACTACTATACTACATACTTCTATACTACATACTACATACTTCTATACTACTATACTACTATACTACATACTACTATACTACTATACTACATACTACTATACTACATACTACTATACTACATACTACTATACTACATACTTCTATACTACTATACTACATCCTGCATACTTCTATACTACATACTACTATACTACATACTACTATACTACATACTACTATACTACTATACTACATAGTACTATACTACTATACTACATCCTGCATACTTCTATACTACATCCTACTATACTACATACTTCTATACTACATACTACATACTACTATACTACATACTTCTATACTACTATACTACATCCTGCATACTTCTATACTACATACTACTATACTACATACTTCTATACTACATACTACATACTACTATACTACATACTTCTATACTACTATACTACATCCTGCATACTTCTATACTACATACTACTATACTACATACTACTATACTACATACTACTATACTACTATACTACATAGTACTATACTACTATACTACATCCTGCATACTTCTATACTACATCCTACATACTTCTATACTACATACTTCTATACTACATCCTACATACTTCTATGCTACATCCTGCATACTTCTATACTACATCCAGCATACTTCTATACTACATACTACTATACTACATACTACTATACTACATACTTCTATACTACATACTACTATACTACATACTTCTATACTACATACTACTATACTACATACTACTATACTACATACTTCTATACTACATACTTCTATACTACATACTTCTATACTATACACTACATACTACTATACTATATACTACATACTTCTATACTACATACTACATACTACATACTTCTATACTACATACTTCTATACTACATACTTCTATACTATATACTACATACTTCTATACTATATACTACATACTACTATACTACATACTTCTATACTACATACTATATACTACATACTTCTATACTACATACTTCTATACTACATACTACATACTTCTATACTACATACTTCTATACTACATACTTCTATACTACATACTACATACTTCTATACTACATACTACTATACTACATACTTCTATACTACATACTACGTATAAACTGGTGTAAAAAACCGTGATGATGGGAGTCAATTCACAGTTAGGATGATAAATACAAACAGACTAATCAGTTCAGTCTAATTTTAGGATGTGATGAAGGTGCAAGAGACGTGGTCCTTTATGAATGGACTGTACTGGACTCTTTATGGTGACTCATAACAATTAACTGATGAAGAGGGCAGCACAGAGCTGACCTCATTGTTCAGTAAATAAAAGTTAATTAAAGATAATTACTTTTTATACAGACACATATAAAATGAGTTTAGCGAGTGTTTATATCAGGATATAGAAATGCAGCCCAAAGTGAAGAGGATGTTTTTTAAATGTTAACATGCTCAGAATGACAGAGTTAGGGTTAGTGATAAATAAGGGTTGGCAAGAGGAGCAATTCAATCTTTAAAAAAAAAAAGGTTTTAAAAGCAGCATCAGGTTTGTTAAAATGTTTATTTTGTATTTTTGCTTGAAATGACATTTGCACCATTTTTTACCAAACGTAAGACTGAATTCTCCTGAAAATGTCAAATGGTGTAACCACAAAAGAATGATAGATATTAAATATTTTATCACCTACAGTGTATTTAAGTGGACTTATACTGATACTGATCCTTCCTTCATTCCTTCCTTCCCTCCTTCCTTCTACCCTTCTTCCCTTTCCTTCCTTACTCCTTTCCTTCCTTACTTCTTTCCTCCCTCCCTCCCTCCATCCCTCCCTCCTTTCCTTCCTTCTTCCTCCCTTCCTAACTTCCTTCCTTGACTCGAGGACAAGGACAACAGGAGGGTTAAATAAATATAAATGTGTCCTGGTCTCCATGGTTACCCAGATTAAATGTAATATGTAGAACAATAGTATTCCATTAGCTTTATTTAATATAAAAGTTATAATGTAAGATCATGCCAAACTAGTTGATATGCTGTTTTATTGACTATTTACTGTTTTTAAGCAATGTTCAATTATTTGGTACAAAGTTTTTATGGTTACACCACTTAGACATTTTTACCATAATCCTCTAATATATTCTCTCTAAATGGATTTAAAGCAGAAATTTGATGCTGGCCAATCTTGCAAATGTTGACATATTTAAGTATAAACCGACCTACTGCCATTGAAGGTTAAGTCAGAGCTTCATGGATGTCAGTAGGATCCAAGGTTGCATGAATATCTGCAGAATATTTACAGCCTCAGCGCTTGCATGACTGAAAAAAAAAAAAAATACAATCCTGTCATTAGAAATAATTTGACATATTTCAACAGAGTTTTGCCTTCTGCAGCTCAGCTTGTTAATTTGAGAGCATTCATGTATTTCCTGTCCTCTCAGTCTTACAGCTTGTGAATTTTAACAAGAACTCTTGTGATTCAGTTCACCTTCATCGTGAGAGAAACGGAGGTCAAAGCAAAGAGACTTAAATGGAAGAAATTCATCACTGAGGCTCCGAGGAGCTGGAGAGGACAGAGCAACCATTTGTCCAGGATCTGAACCTCAATCTGCTCCACGTACATCGTCTGGTACATATTAACCCTCCTGTTGTCCTCCAGTCAAAGAAGGAAGTTAGGAAGGGAGGGAGGAAGAGGGAAGGAAGGTAGGAGGGAGGGAGGAAGCTCCTGCTAATTCTCTGATTCACCGCTGTGTGAAGTGATCTTAACTGCTGGTGTTTAATCTTCATAGTGTACCTGAAGGAGATGAAGGAATGGAGGAAGGAAGGTAGGAGGGAGGGAGGGAAGGAAGATAGGCGGGAGGAAGGAAGGTAGGAGGGAGGGAGGGAAGGAAAATAGGAGGGAGGGAGGAAGGGAGGGAGGAGGGAGGGAGGGAGGAAGGAAGGTAGGAGGGAGGGAAGGAAAGTAGGAGGGAGGGGAGGAAGGGAGGAAGGGAGGGAGGAGGGAGGGAGGGAGGGAGGAGGGAGGGAGGGAGGAAGGAAGGTAGGATGGAGGGAGGAAGGGAGGGAGGAGGGAGGGAGGGAGGAAGGAAGGAAGGTAGGAGGGAGTGAGGGAAGGAAGGTAAGAGGGAGGGAGGAAGGAAGGTAGGATGGAGGGAGGAAGGGAGGGAGGGAAGAAGGAAGGAAGGTAGGAGGGAGAGAGGAGGGAGGGAGGGAGGGAAGGAAGGAAGGAAGGAAGGAGGGAGGAGCTCCTACTAATTCTCTGATTCACCGCTGTGTGAAGTGATCTTAACTGTTGGTGTTTAATCTTCATAGTGAACCTGAAGGAGACACTTCAATCAGGAAGGAAGGAAGGAAGGAAGGAAGGAAGGAAGGAAGGGACGGAGGGATGCTTCAATCAGCTGCTCTAATCAACACTGTGTGTGATGGAAGAGCCTGAGCAGTGTTTGCTCATGTCTGCAAAGCCTGACAAACTAAGTATTCACAAATGAGCTACAGTATATAAAGAGGAACTGGAGATGTAAACCCTCCTGTTGTCCTCTACTCAAGGAAGGAAGTTAGGAAGGCAGGAAGAAGGAAGGAAAGGAAGGAAGGAAGTAAAGAAGGAAGGAAGGAAGGAAGGAGGGAGGGAAGGAAGGAAAGAAGGACAGAAGGAAGGGAGGAAAGGAAGGAAGAAAGAGGGAAGGAAGGAAGGAAAGGAAGGAAGGAAGTAAAGAAGGACAGAAGGAAGGAAGGAAGGAAGGAAGGAAGGAGGGAAGGAAGGAAAGAAGGACAGAAGGAAGGGAGGAAGGAAGGAAAGGAAGGAAGGAAGAAAGAGGGAAGGAAGGAAGGAAAAGAACGAAGGAGGAAAGAAGGAAGGAAGGAAGGAAGGAAGGAAAGAAAGAAAGAAAGAAAGAAAGAAAGAAAGAAAGAAAGAAAGAAAGAAAGAAAGAAAGAAAGAAAGAAAGAAAGAAAGAAAGAAAGAAAGAAAGAAAGAAAGAAAGAAAGAAAGAAAGAAAGAAAGAAAGAAAGAAAGAAAGAAAGAAAGAAGGAAAGAAAGAAGGAAGGTAGGTAGGAAGGAAGGAAAGAAGGAAGGGAGGAGAGATCAGGAACTGGAGATGTAAATCCAGCCTGCATTTAACAGCATTATAGTTGTATGCATCCAATGTGAAAGATCTTTGTCCTGCCTCACTGCCTCACTGCTGCAATGCTGCAATGCTGCAATGCTGCCACCTGTCAGTAATTCACTGAAAATGCTAAAGTGTTACTATTAGAGGTACAGAGTTGGTTTTATATGTTCACTTCTCAACAAGCTCAAATAGTCTACTGTACAGGGCTTTGTTTGCAGTTTGCATTAACCCTCCTGTTGTCCTCGGGTCAAGGAAGGATAGGAGGAAGGGATGAGAAATGGAGGAAGGAAGGAAGGAAAGAAGGAAGGAAGGAAGGAAGGATCTTTCCTTCCTTCCTTTCCTTCTTCCCTTCCTTCTTTCCTCCGTCCTTTCCTTCCCTCTTTCCTTTCCTTCTTTCCTCCCTCCCTCCCTCCCTTCCCCCATCCCTTCCTTCTTCCTCCCTCAATTCTTTCCTTCCTTCTTCCTCCCTTCCTTCCTTGCTCCCTCACTCTCTCCTTTCCTTCCATCCTCCATCCTTTCCTTCCTTCTTCCTCCCTTCCATCCTTGACTCGGGGACAACAGGAGGGTTAAATCTCCTTGATAAGTGTTTCCTTCTTCACCCTGAAAACTATGATTTTATGGCTTGAACCTTTTTTTTTTATATATTCAAGGGCTGCTTCATGTAAATTACAAAGGGAAATCAGCAGAATCCTTGACCATGACAGCTCCTGTGTGTGTGTGTGTGTGTGTGTGTGTGTGTGTGTGTGTGTGTGTGTGTGTGTGTGTGTGTGTGTGTGAATAATGAGCTGCCATCGGGGCAGGAATTCATGGAGCATTTGCTGTAATTGAGGCATTTACATGCATCCATCAGGGCATCGAGGCATCGAGGCATCGAGCCTGTACGGTGATAAACATTTTGCAGGTTGACATGCAGACACGACACGAGTGATCTCTGCTAATGAGAACGTACAATACAGACAGGAAAGTGTAAATGTAACTAAATGTCAAGGCTTATAGACGAGTGAGGTGATAAAACATGACTGCAGGTTGAGGCTGATATCTGATTAATGGCGGTTCACGGCGGCCATGTTGAACTCATGTTAATCTTGTCTATCCATGAACAGCATTTGACCTGAAAGTGTAGAAGAGGAAACAGCCATGTATCATTTAATAATAAGGAAGGAAGGAAGGAAAGAAAGGAGAGAGGAAGGAAGGAAAGAAAGGAGGGAGGAAGGAAGGGAGGAAAGGAAGGAAGGAAGGATGGAAGGAAGGAAAAGAGAAAGGAAAAGAGGAAGGAAGGTAGGAAAGGAAGGATGGAAGGAAGGAAGGAAGGAAGGAAGGAAGGAAAGAAAGGAGGGAGGAAGGAAGGGAGGAAAGGAAGGAAGGAAGGATGGAAGGAAGGAAAGAAAGGAGAGAGGAAGGAAGGAAAGAAAGGAGGGAGGAAGGAAGGAAGGAAGGAAAAGAGGAAGGAAAGAAGGAAAGAAGGAAAAGAGAAAAGAAAAGAGGAAGGAAAGAAGGAAAGAAGGAAAGAAGGAAGGTAATGGGGAGGAAAGAAAGAGAGAAGGAGGGAGGGAAGGAAGGAAGGAAGGAAGAAGGAAGGAAGGAACAGCTGAGTACATACTGGGTTTTATTTCTACATTTAAACTAAGCAAAGTGTGACACTCAGAGCACATGCGTCCAAATGTCTCAGCTCCTAAAGGAGGGAGGAAGGAAGGAAAGGAGGAAGGAAGGGAGGGAGGGAAGGAAGGAAAGAAATTCGGGAGGAAGGAACGAAGGAAGAAGGAAGGACGTACAATACAGACAGGAAGGTGTAAATGTATCTAAATGTCAAGGCTTATAGACGAGTGAGGTGATAAAACATGACTGCAGGTTGAGGCTGATATCTGATTAATGGCGGTTCACGGCTGCCATGTTGAACTCATGTTAATCTTGTCTATCCATGAACAGCATTTGACCCGAAAGTGTAGATGAGGAAACAGCCATGTATCATTTAATAATAAGGAAGGAGGGAAGGAAGGAAGGAAGGGAGGAGGGAAGGAAGGAAGGAAGGAAGAGGAAACAGCCATGTATCATTTAATAATAAGGAAGGAGGGAAGGAAGGAAGGAAGGGAGGAGGAAGGAAGGAAGGAAGGAAGAGGAAACAGCCATGTATCATTTAATAAGGAAGGAGGGAAGGAAGGAAGGAAGGAAGAGGAAACAGCCATGTATCATTTAATAATAAAACATCACCTGCACATGCATGGTCTAAATCTAAACTACTTTCCTCCCTCCTTACTAAATCTAAGTCACACCTTTTCCACTCAACTTCTGTCTCAATTCTCACATCCTTCCCTTCTTCTCAAACCATTTCTAATATTCTCTCTCTTTTTTAGTTTGATTTCAGGAATCACGAGGAGGCGCTCCATATTGTCCTCAAGTCAAGGAAGGAAAGGAGGAAGAAGGAAGGAAAGGAGGTACATTTGTGATGTTTAGATGTTTGATTATACTAACAGGTGTTCACTCACATCACTCAATTGTTCTTCTTTAACCCTGCTGTCGTCCTCCCGGGTCCTCCTTACTCCTTTCCTTCCTTCCTTCTTTCTCTCCTTACTTCCCTGTAAACAAAGCCCTGGACAGCAATAATGTAATAAATGTGCGAGAGAGGGAGAGAGAGAGAGAGAGAGAGAGAGAGAGAGAGAGAGAGAGAGAGAGAGAGAGAGAGAGAGAGAGAGAGAGAGAGGGAGGGAGGGAGGGAGGGAGAGAGAGAGAAAGAGAGAGAGAGGAGAGAGAGAGAGAGAGAGAGAGAGAGAAAGAGAGAGAGAGAGAGAGAGAGAGAGAGAGAATACATGTTCACAGTTATATCCAATACATAAAACTTAAATAAAGTGAGATTAGTATATTATTACGTTACCGGCTCCAGTTTTTACATTTATAAAGGTTTTTAATAACTTATTATGTTCACCTGTGTGTTTCATTAAAGCCAAAAGAGGATATAGCTTGAAATGTAAAATGTAATCTCTCATGCATTATTCCCTGCATTTAAAAAAAGAAGCAATTTATACTTGCTGTGCTGGGCTGGTTGGCTGGTTGGGACGTTTGCCATCTGCAGATCTTTGTTGCATCCACCTTCTTTCCTTCCTCCCTTCCTTCTTTCCTTCATCTTTCCCTTCCTCCCTCCCTCTTCATCCTTCTCCCTTCCTTCCTCCCTCCCTCCGTCCGTCCTTTCCTTCCTTCGTCCTCCCTCCCTTCCATCCTCCCTCCCTCCTACCTTCCATCCTTCCTTCTTCTCTCTCTTCTCCCTTCCTGCTTTCCTTCCTCCATCCCCCTTCTTTCCTTCCTCTCTTCCTACTTTCCTTTGCCCTTCTTTCCTTCCTCTTTCCCTTTCTCCCTCCCTCCCTCCCTCCCTCCCTCCTACCTTCCTTCCTCCCTCCCTTCTTCCTCCATTGAATTTTCCTGTGAATTAATGAGCGACCACTGCAGGCGCTGCAATTATCTCACCGCGCGGAGAATAGCGAACATCAGTATTAATAGGAATGCATAATTCTAAATCTGACTGACGGGCTGCTGGGGAAGCAGGAAGATACCGATATCCCAGAGAGCGGAGAAGTCTATTTCAAGGATTACATGACTGCAGCGGGGATCGTACGTCAAATTAAATTAGATGTGATTAGCAACACGAGCTGCAGGGATCAACATATATGTTCAGTCAGGTTCCTGCCCCGTCACAGCTCTCTAATAACACACAGCTCTTCTTTTCCTTCCTTCCTTCCTTCCTTCCTTTCCTTCCAGGTTCCTGCCCCGTCACAACTCTCTAATAACACACAGCTCTTCTTTTCCTTCCTTCCTTCCTTCCTTCCTTTCCTTCCTTTCCTTCCAGGTTCCTGCCCCGTCACAGCTCTCTAATAACACACAGCTGCTGATGTGTTAGAGGAGGAAAAGTACACGTGTAAATTATAAAATGAATGACTGACTTCTATTTAGCTGCTTTAGATTCAGAGAACTGTGCACGCATGTTATAAAGCAGGGTGTCAAACATGCGGCTCGTGGGCCAAAACAGGCCCGCCGAGGTTTCTCATACGGTCCACTTTCCTTCCTATCTTCTTTTCCTTCTTTGCTTCCTTCCTTCCTTCCTTTCTTTCCTATCTTCTTTTCCTTCATATTTTCTTTTCCTTCCTTCTTTCTTTTCCTTCCTTCCTTCCCTCCCTCTCCTTCTTTTTATTCCTTCCTTCCTTCTTTTCCCTCCTTCCTTTCTTCTTTCCTCCCTCCCTTACATCCATCTCTTTCCTATCTTCTTTTCCTTCTTTCCTTCCTTCTTACCTCCCTCCCTTACATCCATCTCTTTCCTATCTTCTTTTCTTTCCTTCCTTCTTACCTCCCTCCCTTATATCCATCTCTTTCTCATCTCATCTTCTTTTCCTTGCTTCCTATCTTCTTCCCTTCCTCCCTCTCTCCCTCCCTCCTTTCCTTCCTTCTTTCCGTCCGTCTTTCCTTCCTTCCTTCAGTTTTATGAAAGACTGCAGTAATGAGATGGACTGATCTCTGCAGGTCATCTGAGAGGACTGCAGCACTAAATGAAGTAAAAAGCAGTTATGCATGTTCCTGTTTGTAGTGCAGTGTGTGTGTGCTTGTGTATTAATAGTATCGTACAGTGTAGCTCTGTTTGAAGTGAGTCCTTCAGCCTCTCTAAATAAAGGAAAGTGATTACATTCACAAACAAAGCATCACTTACCGCTAGGACATAAACTGAAAGCCTGAGTGAGCAGCTCAGATGTGAATCTATAATTAACAGTATTCATCATCATCATCATCATCATCGTCAGACTCAACAGTGCCGAACAAAAACACTTCTCAGGTCAGGCTTCATGAAAGATTGTTTTTTCTTTCATAGTTTCATCTGAACAGAAAGCTGCTTGGTTTAGCAGCATGTTAACATCAGTAACAGCTCACGAAGTAGAGAAAGGCTACTGTATTGCTACTGTACAGTGGTGGTTTTATTGTGTCCATGTGGTTTAGTTTAAATTTAAAGGGTTAAAATATGAAAATAAATGTATGAATAACTTGCACACATTCTTTTTTTTTGTGGACCCAGCATCAAATTTCTGCTTTTAATCCATTTAGAGAGAATATGGTAAAAATGTCTAAGTGGTGTAACCATAAAAACTTTGGAAGGAAGGAAGGACACAAGGAAGGAAGGAAGGAAGGAAGGAAGGAAGGGAGGGAGGAAGGTAGGAAGGAAGGAAAGAAGGGAGGAAGGAACGAAGGAAGGAAGGAAGAGAGGGAGGAAGGTAGGAAGGAAGGAAAGAAAGAAAGGAAGAAGGAAAAAAGGAAGGAAGAAGGAAGGAAAGAAGGAAAGAAGGAAGGGAAGATGGAAAGAAGGAAGGAAAGAAGGAAGGAAGGAATGAAGGAAGGGAGGGAGGAAGGAAGGAAGGAAGGAAGGGAGGGAGGAAGAAAGGAAGGGAGGGAGGAAGAAAGGAAGGGAGGGAGGAAGGAATGACAGAAGGAATGAAGGAAGGGAGGGAGGAAGGAATAAAGAAAGGAAGGGAAGAAGGAAGGAAGGAAGGAAGGAAGTCAAAAGAAACTAAGATTATAGTCACCTACAAACGTGCAGTTCTTCGACCTGCTGGATGACAAAAGCCTCGAACACCTGCTCCTTGACATCTTATTTGTTATATTTGATTTTAAAAAAGAACAAGGGTGAACTTGAACGTGCAATCCCTGAAGAAAATGTATATGATTGAAATTTCTGTTAACATTATTGTTGCATCTACAGGTGAGGTTATCTAAAAGTCGTGTGTAACGGTCTGCAGCTAGTGAGTAATGTGCACATCTATCTTCATCATGGTTTGAATTGTTTTAATGTTGCTGAGAGAGTGAACCATCTGTCTCCTCTGACACAATGTCTAGCCCCCAATCATGTAAATTATCCACACAAAAGGGTTTCTGGGTAATTTATGCTCCGAAGTATATATGCAAATTAGCGAAGACTGTTTCTAAACAACTTCATTTGAAGAGAGGAGACAAGGTGACAAAGGGGAGTGTGTGTTTGTGTATGCTGGTATGTAGTGGAAAGAAGGAAGGAGGAAAAGAGGAAGGAAGTAATGAGAGAAGGAAGGAAGGAAAGAAGTAAGGAGGGAGGGAGGAAAAGAGGAAGTAAGGAAGGAAAGTAGTAAGGAGGAAAGAAGGAAAAGAGGAAGGGAGGAAAGGAGTAAGGAGGGAAGGAAGGAAGGAAAGTAGTAAGGAGGAAAAGAGGAAGGAAGTAAGGAGAGAAGGAAGGAAAGAAGGAAGGAGGAAAAGAGGAAGGAAGTATGGAGAGAAGGAAGGAAAGAAGGAAGGAGGAAAAGAGGAAGGAAGGAAGGAAGGAGAGAAGGAAGGAAAGGAGTAAGGAGGGAGGGAGGAAAAGAGGAAGGAAGTAAGGAGAGAAAGAAGGAAGGAAAGGAGTGAGGAGGGAGGGAGGAAAAGAGGAAGGAAGGAAGGAGAGAAGGAAGGAAGGAAAGGAGTAAGGAGGAAAAGAGGAAGGAAGTAAGGAGAGAAGGAAGGAAAGAAGGAAGGAGGAAAAGAGGAAGGAAGTAAGGAGAGAAGGAAGGAAAGAAGGAAGGAGGAAAAGAGGAAGGAAGTATGGAGAGAAGGAAGGAAAGAAGGAAGGAGGAAAAGAGGAAGGAAGGAAGGGAGCTGAGAAGGAAGGAAGGAAAGGAGTAAGGAGGGAAGGAGGAAAAGAGGAAGGAAGTAAGGAGAGAAAGAAGGAAGGAAAGGAGTGAGGAGGGAGGGAGGAAAAGAGGAAGGAAGTAAGGGGAGAAAGAAGGAAGGAAAGGAGTAAGGAGGAAAAGAGGAAGGAAGGAAGGAAGGAAGGGAGGGAGTAAGGGAGTAAGGAGGGAGGGAGTCAAAACAGACAGGGTCAATTTTACCCGGGAGGACGATAGGAGAGTTAATGATGTACAAATCTCTGAGCTACAAACTCAAATCAATCTTCTGAACAAAATGGGAACTTTTTATTAACTTTTTCTCGGGGGTAGCTTGCTTCTCTATGAGATTAAAAGGTTGTGGGTTTGATCCTTGCTCCAGACTTTTGCTTTTAGGGACACACACACACACCAAAATAAAAGACAGAAAGTTCAAACTGAGGTCTATCATTCCTCCCAATAGACTACCATTATAAATTTGAATATCTCAATTGTTAATATGCTAGAGAAAAAGCAATAGCATGTGTAACTATCACTCAAAGGGGATGTACTATGTGGGGATGTAATAGGATGGAAGGGTTTCAGAGTGAAGTCAGCTTGCATGGTCCTTTAGCACCATCTAGTGGTTAATATGAAGACATACATTCAGAACAGGCGCAATTCTGTACTCATGATTTAACATATTTCAGTTCTGCTTGTGTTATTAAGGCACATTTTTCACATACATTAACCACAGCCTTACAAGTGAGTGTGACTTACTGTTTAAGAACTTACTTAAGTCTCCAGTTAGTTCATGCACTCTACTAAAATAGTAAGGGGGCAAGGTGTCCCAGTTCACCCCCTATACTCAATCTATGTTTATTTCTAATTCAACTGAATATCTCTGTGAATGTTCTCATTTGTCCGGGTCATAGTCATCTCTAGGGGCAATTGAATCGAAAGCAACTGGACTTGATATATGTCTGAAGATGTTTCCCCTCTTATCCGCTTCATCAGTTCATGCCTGTCTGACTAGTCTGGTCTAGACAAGACCAGGCTAGTCAGACAGGCATGAACTGACGAAGTTAAACAGAAGAAGTTAAACAGCAGTATGGCTGGAGTGAAGTATGTCGTGTTTTTGGCGGTCGTCAACTTTCTGTGGAGTCCTGGCAGAGGAGGTGAGTGATGTGTTCACAGCCTGTTTAATCTTATTCCAGCTTTAAAATAAATCACAGGTATATTTAAGCTTGGTATATTGTCCTGTATGTATTCAATATGTATAACAATGTTAAGCAGAAGTTGTTTGTACAGTATGAAACACTGGATTCTTACTGGGTCAACTCAGTGTTGTGCTGGTGCTATATTGGCCAAAACCAAAATTACTTTTAGTGTGTAGCCAAGTGGGCAGTTTTGGTGTCATTTACCAATGTTTGTTCCAGATCAGTGGAGGGGAACTATATATTATTTATTACTCAATAAAACTGTAAGAAGTAGATTGTTTCTGGAGATAAAGTCTGCTGTTGAGTAACAACTAACTGTCATTGTATGGAAATGAAGGAAGAATTCTCAAAAAGCAAATGTCTGAATATATCGGCACATACAGTAAAACAGAAACTTCATGTACAGCTAAATACCTTCTAGAGTTAGTTAAACTCAACAAATACAACAACCTCATAGTGTAATTATTTGCTTGAATTGTTTAATATCTTTGCTTTGCTAGACTTTGCTTTGACAAATAACTTTATGTTTAATTAACTGTTGTCTTTGTTCTCCTGAACTGAAGTTTGCTGGATGTCTGTTTCCCTGATGTGTTGCAGATGATGTGGTGTCCTGTACTTACATGGAAAGCTGCATCTTACCGTGCAGCTTCCAGGGCGGTGATGATGCAATGATCCTCTGGACGAACGCGACAGCACAAGACACTGGAGAAACCATCCACTCCTACTACAGCAACACAGACCAGCTTGCACTCCAGGACCAGCGCTTCAAAGGCAGGACGTCTCTGTTCAGGGATCAGATCTCCAGAGGAAACGCCTCGCTCCACCTGACAGGGGTGAAGGTTCAGGATCAGGGCAGATACAAGTGCTCCACCAGCAGTGATAGTGGAATCAAGGAGTCATTTATAAACCTCATCACAGTGGACGGTATGAGAAACACATTGCAATACTGAAAAAGTTTCCATTAAAAAAAAACTGATCTCATCAGATTCAAATCTCTTCTTAAGACCCACCTTTTTAAATCAGCTTTTAATGTTTGATTGTTTTTGTTGTTTTATTTTATTTGTTTCTTCTTCTTTACTTTGCTTTTATTGATTGTGTTTTAACCCTAACCCACTTATTCTATGTTGTTTTATTGTTTCAATTGTCTGTTATTCTGTAAAGCATCTTTGAGTATTGTTAAAAGCGCTATACAATAAATGTATTATTATTATTATTATTGTTCAGTCAAAAGAAAAAAGAAAAGGAAACTAAACCTTTTGGTTCCAGTTCCCCAGTTGTATTGATTTGCTGTTGTATTCTATGTTTCATATTATTGTATGTGAAGGTGTTTGGGGATTCTTAATAAGTATAATTGGTTGTAGAGGTGGTACTTGAAGGCTGGTAGATGGTTGTGGTTTCTTAAAGAACTGGCAATTGCAGAATTATCACAATCAATTTATTACACTTAAAGTCTTAAACTTTGTCCACAGGGTATCAATATCATATATTCGACCGCTCAACACCACCACCACCAGCAGCAGCAGCAGCAGTAACAGCAGTAGTAGTACTAATGGTTGTAGCAGTAACCATACTTGTACTGCGCTACATAAAAATAATGTTAAAAGGTAAGATGACATTCTGTCTTTTACTTTTCAATTAATTTAGTGTATGTGGTTTGCATTATTGTTTGTTTGTATAATATTGTGCATGTTGTTTGCATTCATTATTTTTTTCTTTTGTCTTGGAAATATATCTCAGGTCAACGGGGAAAAAGACCACAAACCACTGATCATGCAAGGTAAATCTTTTTTTATTATTATTAAAATGCACTGCTGTAGTTTATATACTGTATATTAGATTATCATTTGAAATATATCAATGCTGTGAAGTTAGAACTAGAAGCACAAACATTAAGTGAAGTGACAATGGAAAAAACACATCTTTGAGTGGAGGGGGATCTGAATTCACTCAATAAAGTGTGGATAAATACCAATATCTAACCACATAAAATTTAGTGCCATGTTTCCTGTAATGATCAGTCTTGCTCTGCAGAGTTTGCACTTAATTATATCAAATTTTATTTGCAGAAGAAAGGCTTTATGTCAAGTTCTGACCCTGACAAGTATTAACGGCAGGAATACATCAATGCCTCATCTTAATGATGAAATCCATCTCGAGCTCACTACTCTGCTCCAGTTAACTGAAGAGTGCTCGTCCCTCCAAACCTCCTCCTCAGATCCCGGTTTGAATAGAAGAGACTCTGGCAGCACCCCTAATTCTCACAGTGCGGCCACATCTAGTCAAATAGTTTCTCCAGACAACAAGAACTTTACAAGAGCTGAAAGTTTACCTGACATTTTGTTAAAGGACAGCTTTGAGGAGTTTACACCTGATATCACTGTTGATGAAAATGAGGAAACCTACAGGTTCCACTGCTCCGGTCCAGGCCTGTACCAGTGCACTTTGACAGGTCTGGTGTTTCACATGGAGGGAGAAGGGGACGTGGTTTACAGGATTGTCTCCTGGAACCACAGGATACTGGCCAATCATCACAAGAAGCCTGCAGGACCCCTGTTTGACATTAAATGTCTCCAGCAGTCTGTGTGTCAGCTTCATCTCCCACACTGTGAGATCCGCTCCACAGGTGGATGTGAATTCTTGACAGTTGCTCATGTGATTGATGAGGGCATTGAGTTTATTACTCCTCATAAGATAACAGAAACTCATGTCATTATAAACATCATAGAGTTTTCTGGTTTTGGTATGGTCAAGGATGAAGACTCTCCTCCTGACCCGGTCCGAGCGCTGGTGCTGCTGTTCTACAGACCCCCAACTGATCCTGATGCTGAATCTGTCCTCAATGTGTTGTTGCTACCAAAGAACGTTGTGCTGCGTGATGTGCTGCGTATGAGGAAGGAATATACTAGAGATGAGCGGTACATCGAGATATCTCCACACTGTGATCTGATCCCAAAGCAGGAGTACACACTGTCCACTAGTCCTGAAGATGACTCAGTTCTAGTTCAACCAAAGAAAGCAAAATTTTATGAGGAGCTTGACAGAAACTACTTTCCATCGTTCCAGGTCATTTTCAAACAAATCATGAAAAATATTAAGCTGTTTTTAATAGACACCAACAGCTCTAGCAATGTCTGGGAAAGCGAAGTTTTTCTTACGCCCACTGAAGTAAGGAATTCCCAAAGACAGAGTTCTCAGAGTCTCCCTTCCACTCAGAGGCTGAAGTACATACGGACTGGCTTCATTGATGGGATATCAGGACCTGTTCTCCAAAGTCTGCTGGATAAGCTGTTTGAGAAAAAGGTGATAACTGAACCTGAGAGGGAGTCAGCGAACGACATGCAAAACAAAAGAGACAAGGCTCGTTTTGTCATCGACACGGTGAGGAAGAAAGGTGAAGCTGCAAGTTCAGAGATGATTGAGCTTCTCTGTGAGATCGACCCCTTCCTCTGTAAACATCTTGGGTTGATATAAAGCAAACTTTGAAAGCGGTACATCACCCTGCAACAACCATTACACTTGACAATGTGTCTTTGAGAAAGGCAGAGGACTATGATCCCTTTAATAAAGTAGAGAACCTTGTAGCAGACTCACAGCACCCACTCTTTACTTCCTTTGAATTGTAACCCTCAGGCAGTAGGTATCGTTACCCAGCCTTCTCAAGAAATAGGACAAAACATGCATTTATTGCACAAGTGATTAGTCACCTACATACACATTTGAAAAGTAATTGGCAGGCCTTAACTTCTCTCTGTGCCTAAGTTCAGCAGGTCTGAACAGTGACAACCCTTCAATCCCTCTTCTTTTATAAGAACATCTTATATGTATTTATTTCCTTTTAATCTGAAGGCTTTTCATGGACTGATGCTATTTGTTTGTTATGGGATGGTGATGTCTTAACTTAACTTATATGTATTTTTTCTTTTTTCTTACTCTTCGTGTCTTGTTTTGTGTCTTATGTGCTTGTACAGTCATGTCAGATACCAACATGCTTACACTTGCACTGATTTTCCCTAAAGTTTCTATCTTACTATCTATCTATCTATCTATCTATCTATCTATCTATCTATCCTGTTGAGCTGTGGTGGAAGTATAGTAACAGAAAGACCCTGTTATGCATGAATCAAACTGTCATATCTACATCAGTGTGGAAGGGCCTTAAGGGACTCTACATAAAGTTTTTTTTTGCGAGATGCAGTTAAATGGAGAACAAAACAAACTAGAAAATTCCAGGGAAATTTTGAGTGCCACGGGGCTACTGCCGGGATGAGTACATGATTTATTTTTTCTTTATGAATGTACTTTATTCTCAACTTAACATCCCTGAAAATATTAGCTAAGTAAATGTTATTATATTTAAGCATAAATAATATTTATTTAAACGTACTAATTAAAGTCTACTTAATTTTTCCAACAGACAGGAACATTAATGTTATGAAATTATTAAGTAAATCTTATCATTAGGAGTAGATTTTATTATACTTTTTTATTTTAAATTACTTGGTTGTATGAAATTATATTATATACATTTTGTTCATCTTCAATTGATAAATGTTGAATCTTTTTATACACCACAAATCATATAACTACAATACAAAACAATAAAACTATTTATTTTGTCCACAGTAAACATGAATTAATCTCTCCATTCAAATGAATTAGCTCGGTTAGCTGGCAAAACAGACAGACAGGAATTAGCCAATCACAAAAAAGTAGCTCAGTTTCTGCCCAGCGACAGGTTGCTAAGGCCCTATGGTTGCTAAGGGCAGCTAAGGTCCTGCGGTTGCTATGGCGATTTGAGAATCTGCTTGGTAATTCTCAAAAATCCCCCCAGAATTTGGCTTCTGACAAGGTCCCGAACAATTGCAAACTGTGAGAAAACCGTAACTCCTGTCCAAAAACCGAAAATACCGTGAGAGACACAGAACCCTGCAGATTCTGACAGTGTTTATTGTATTCAGATATTCCTTAAAATGACCACAGGATGATCATTGATACAGCTTTGAGTTCTGAGTTGTACCACACAATTCTACCCTGGAATGTCAGACAATATCTGTCCATGACCTGAAGCTCAACAGAAGGTGGGTCTACTACAACAAACACACAAGTTGTTGTGAAAGTTATTGTTTTGGAATAGCTGAGTCAAAGCCCTTACGTAATCCAACAGAAATACTGGAAGGACCGGAATCAGACAGTTCTTGCCAGGAAGCTCAACATCTGTTCTGTAAGGGGGGGTGGGTTAAATGACCCCTAACTAATGTGCAGGGGCGTAACAGATACCAGACATATTTTATTTAAGTTGTTTCTGGGAAAGGAGTCATTTATAGGAAGGGTTCACATTGATTTGCCTGACATAAATGGGATATGATAAGCGAAGATGTAATGATTCTCCTCAATAATTAAATACATACATTTAATGTTGTTGTCCCATTTGTTAAATTGGGTTCCCTTTATCTAATTTCATTACTTACTTAAATCTAATCACGTTTTAGGTCACATTTATGCAGAAATAGAGAAAAAAAATGTTTTATTATTCTTACAAACTAGAGGTAACAGTTGCAAAAACTTTCATATTTCTATTGTACAATGATCCATTCTTGAGAAAGCTACAGAATATGAATACCAGGTGATACTTTCACAATTTTGTCAACAAATTATGACAATTATGTCTTTTATACAGAAGTAGAACTTTCCCAAAAGCATTGTTGAAGCTGTTATTCTCTCTGCCTTGGACTATGGTGATGTGACTTATAGGCTAACAGATTTAAGGTAAGTTGGCGAAATGCTGATATTTTTCATTAATGTATGTCTGATTCCCTTTTCAGTGTGTAAACTGTACATCTACACTACCATGACCATTGTACGGAGCCCCTCTGGTGTCATGGTCAAAAAACAAAATTAATTGATGTCGCTGATTTACACATTATGTTCAAGCTCTGATACTGTCCCATGAAATCACTTTAGTCTTTAGCAAATCAAAGTGGAATGATTTTTATTGATCAGATATTATCTGTGGTAATAAAGGATTGTGCAATTTTCTAATCAGGGTTCTATTAGCTGTAATATAGCAGTGTAAAACTGACTTCAGCATAAAAACATCATCAAAGCACATTTCGTCAGACTGATCAATAATATAGTGAACTTTTAATCTTCTGTGATTTTATTGAAGTTGGACAAATGTCCAGAGAACACTACAGACACATTCAGTAGTTCAGTCAGAGCAACACAAACCTGCAAATCAATACAAACTAGATTCTGATCACTGATAGGCTATAGGTTCCCTTGGCAACGTGATACATACAGTGAACGCTACTGTAACTGCATGGCTTTGTCCGGTGGCATCATTAAACGCTGCGGTTCATATAACCTATGATGCACATGATGTTTCTTTCAAAGGAGATGATCAGTGAAAAAGGCACTTTTTAAGATGATTTTAAGCTGAAACTGTGAACAGAATTTGGTCCGGATGTAGGCTATTGCCATTGGCATTGGTTTCTTGATAAGTCTGTTTGTGGGGTGGTGGTGGTCCTCAGTTTTAAAAGTGAGTAATTCAACCAGTTTCCAAAAGACAAACAAACTGAAGTTGAGTCATGCCATGGTTATGATACTGATGTTTACGAGAGAAGAGTTTATTGTTGAAGTTTGGCGTAGTAAGTAATCTTTTCGATTCAAAGCACTGGAGAGCGGAAGGGGAGGAGAAATCTAGATGGTATTTATAGGAATAGCCAATTGTGACTAACTAACTACACTTTATAAGCTTTCCTTGTGACCCTCTTAAAAATGAGATGGTACCTCTCAGGGTTTTTAGCCTGATACAATACATTTTCTTCTACTTTTGTTTTGTCAACCATGTGATTTTGTTTCCTTTTGTTTTCTATACAGAAACTATTTACATGTTTTTGCCATGTATCACCTATTTTCTGCTTTTGTTTTTAAGCACACTGAGTTTAAACCTGTTGTATGAAATGTACCAGATTATTGGCAGGTGTCTCAATTTGTCATATCCACATATCAAATACTTCAGATATTCAGATCAATCATCTGATTACAGAGAGAACAGTAACAGACAGATCAGTTGGCAATGTGACACTCCCACAGTCATAGTCTTTTGTTATGTCTCGTCAAATCTGTTAATTATGGTGATGTCAGATCGTGTCTAGTTTAGTTCATGTGTGGGTCCTGTATGTTTCTGTTTAGTCAAGTCACTCATGTCCAGTCCTGTCATGCACTTCCTGTTTTATTTTGTACTCACCTTTTCCCCTCTCATTTCAGATCCTGACTTCCCCCCTTTGTGTGCTTTCCCTCCATTGTGATTGTTAACCCCGCCCCTAATTGGTTCCACCTGTGTTCCCCTACCTCATGTTTAAATAGTCCTTGTCTCCCTTTGCTTGCTGTCAGTTCGTTTTTGTCTGTCTCTAGTTCCAGTCATGCAGCATTAGAAATCCAAGTTTTGAGTTCTGGTTTTTGAGTGTAGAAAGTCAAGTTTTGAGTTTTGTTCTTTTAGTGTTTTTCTCTCCTCCTAGTGAGTGTTTTTTTGTTGTTTTTTTTCATCCTCCTTGGGAGCGTTTTTTGTTCTTATTAAATTCTTTGAGAAGCGCAATTGAGTCCTCTCTGTCTGGGTCAAGTTCATTACAGAACGAACTGACCAACTATGGACTCAGCCGACTCAAAGAACCTCCAAACTGCCCTCTCTGCACAGGGCACAAAGATCCATCAGCACGAAACGCAGCTAAGCTCCGTCAGCCGTGGTGTGCTGGAACTCTCCAAGTGTCAGGAGGAGTTTCAAGCCTCTGTCACTTCCCAAGTGAACCACCTGGCTAGCCAACTCCACCAAGTCCTGTCTCACCTGGGGACGGCACCCCCAGTTACACCACCGACAGAGACTCCAGCTGCTGCACCAGTCCCGGGTCCGGTTGTTCCCATGTCCCTGTGTTTGCCCCCTCCTGAGAAGTTCTCTGGTGACTCAGGTGACTGTAGAACTTTTCTAGTCCAGTGTGACCTGCACTTTAAGCATAACCCGGCAGCTTTCAAGTCGGACCAGGCTAAAGTGGCCTTCATGGTGTCCCATTTAACGGGCAGGGCCGCCGCTTGGGCCACAGCGGAATGGTCCAGAGACTCTGAGATCTGTCAGTCACTCACAATTTTCAAAGACAATCTAAGCCGAATCTTTGATCATTCCTCACCTGCCAGTGAGGCTTCGCGGGTGCTCATGCAGATCAAACAGCGTCAGCACCAAGTAGTTGATTACGCCATTGAGTTCCGCACTGCAGCTGCAGATAGTGGGTGGAATTCGCCCGCTCTAATAGATGCTTTTATGAATGGACTTACTGAGCCCATAAAAGATCATCTAGCCCCCCCTAGAGCTCCCCCAGGACCTGGAAGCCATCATCGCCATGGCTATTCGAGTGGACAACAGGCTCCGAGAACGGGAGAGAGAGCGGCGTCGGACTGCAGTTCATCCTCCCGGTCACGGGGGTTACACGACAGGAGTCCAACCTTCAAGAGCCACTTTTTCTCCCATGCCGGCGGGTTCAGGGAGAATGCAGCCTCCCCAAGAATCGCAGGAGCCGATGCAGTTGGGGAGGACCAAGATTACTACAGAAGAGAGACAGCGTCGTCTGCAAGAGGGGTGCTGCTTCTACTGTGGACAGCTAGGCCATCAACTCGCCACCTGTCCAGGGAAAAGGTCGAGCTCACCAGCCATGAGGAGGGCGTTGGTGAGCAAGCTTACCTCAGCGTTTCCTCCTCGTCAACTGACTCAGGTAAAACTCTCCATAAATAATCGGACAGTAACTCATGGGGTTTTAATTGACTCTGGAGCAGATGAAAGCCTCATGGACTGGAGTCTAGCTCGACAGAACCAGGTTAAGACTGTTCCTTTGACCCATCCAGTAACTGCCAGTGCCTTGGATGGTCGCCTACTCTTCAGAGTGACTCATTGCACTGAACCCATTCAGGTGACGTTAAAAGACGACCACACCGAGATTATGCAGTTTCATTTGTTTGACTCAGTGCAGCATCCACTGATTTTGGGGTTTCCATGGCTTAAAAAACACAACCCTCACATTGATTGGCGCTCAGGAGAAATTAAGGGGTGGGGAGGAGACTGTGCACATGCATGCAAAAAGAGTCGGGTGATGCAGACTGACATTCCAGGGAATGAACTCAGCAGGGGCATCGACTCTGACTATCCAGACCTATCGAATGTACCTTCATGTTATCATGACTTAAAAGAAGTCTTTAACAAGACAAAGGCCATGTCACTCCCTCCTCATCGACCCTTCGACTGTGCCATTGACCTGTTACCTGGCGCGCCCATTCCCAAGGGGCGTCTCTACTCCATCTCTGGACCAGAAAGAGCAGCCATGGATGAGTACCTTACCTCATCACTGAAGGCCGGAATAATCCGTCCGTCCTCCTCTCCCGCTGGTGCAGGCTTCTTTTTTGTGGGTAAGAAAGATGGCTCACTCAGGCCATGCATTGACTATAGCCCCCTAAATGACATTACTGTAAAGAACCGTTACCCACTCCCATTGATTACATCTGCTTTTGAACTGCTCCAAAGGGCCACTGTCTTCACCAAGCTAGACCTCAGGAATGCTTATCACCTCATCAGGATAAGGGAAGGAGATGAGTGGAAGACAGGCTTTAACACTCCTAATGGTCATTACGAGTACCTGGTCATGCCTTTTGGACTATGCAATACGCCAGCTGTTTTCCAAACATTTGTGAATGATGTTCTGAGAGTTTTTGAACATTTTTGTGTTTGTGTACCTCGACGATATTCTGATTTTCTCACCAGATAAGGAGTCGCATGTGGTTCATGTTCGTCAAGTCCTCCAGAAGCTGTTGGAGAACCACCTCTACGTGAAAGGGGAAAAATGTGACTTTCATGCAGCTACTGTTAGTTTCCTGGGCTACATTGTCACAGCCAATAGGTTGCAGATGGATCCGGCTAAGGTCAGTGCTGTGACCAATTGGCCAATTCCAGACAGCAGGAAAAAGGTACAGCAGTTCCTGGGATTTGCCAATTTTTACAGAAGTTTATCTGTAATTTCAGCTCTGTTGCCGCACCTCTGCATGCACTCACCTCTACCAAGATACCTTTTCAGTGGAACCCCTCTGCCGAGAGAGCATTTCAGTGCCTCAAAGAAAGATTCACCACAGCGCCTGTGCTCACAGTTCCGGACTCCCAACGGCAGTTTGTGGCGGAGGTTGATGCGTCCAATGAGGGCATTGGGGCTGTGTTGTCCCAGAGATCCGCCAAGGACAACAGGATGCACCCCTGCGCCTATCTGTCACGTAAGTTGACACCTGCAGAAAGAAATTATGATGTGGGAAACAAGGAACTGTTGGCTGTCAAGGCAGCTCTCGAGGAATGGAGGCACTGGTTGGAAGGGGCCGAACAACCATTTTTAGTATGGACAGACCATAAGAACCTAGAATACATCAGGAAAGCTAAAAGACTCAATTCACGTCAGGCTAGATGGACCTTGTTCTTCAACAGGTTCAATTTCAAGTTATCCTTTCGCCCCGGCTCACAAAATGCTAAACCAGATGCTCTGTCCCGTCTTTATGACCCTGAGCCTGTTGCCAAAGAACCTGAACCTATCCTTCCACTGAACCGTGTGGTTGGAGCGGTGACGTGGCAGATAGAATCAGATGTGAAGCAGGCAAATGATGTGAGTCCAGCACCGAGTGAGTGTCCACAAAACCGGTTGTTTGTCCCTTTGTCATTACGCTCCAAGGTAATCCACTGGGCTCACACATCCCTGCTCACATGCCACCCAGACGTCAAGCGGACCATGTATGTGATCAAGCAGCGGTTCTGGTGGCCCGCCATGGAAAAGGAAGTCTCGGAGTATGTGGCGGCCTGTCCAGTGTGTGCACGGAATAAAACATCACCTCGGGCCCAAATGGGCCTGCTGCACCCGCTGCCAGTTCCTCAACGACCATGGTCACACATCTCCATGGATTTTGTGACGGGACTGCCGCCGTCTAAAGGTAATACGACCATCCTGACGGTGGTTGACCACTTTTCTAAGATGGCACACTTCATTCCACTTGTCAAGTTACCCTCTGCCAAAGAGACTGCAGAGGCCATGATGACTAATGTGTTCCGAATCCATGGCTTTCCCAGTGATGTTGTTTCAGATAGAGGGCCGCAGTTCGTCTCTAGCTTCTGGAAAGAGTTTTGCCAGCTCCTTGGGGCCACTGTGAGCATGTCCTCTGGTTATCACCCACAGTCAAATGGTCAGACTGAACGCCTCAACCAGGTGCTTGAGACGTGCTTACGGTGCCTCGTCTCCCAGAACCAAACCACCTGGAGTGACCACCTCACATGGGTGGAATATGCCCACAACACCCTTCCCTCGTCGGCCACAGGTCTCTCACCTTTCCAGTGTGTCAACGGCTACCAGCCTCCCCTGTTCCCCGCCAGTGAGAAGGAGATTGTGGTCCCCTCAGCTCACGCCATGGTCAGGCGCTGTCGGCGGATTTGGGCCGGTGCTCGGCGAGTCCTCCTCCGGAGCTCAGCCAAGATGAAAGCGGCAGCTGACAAACGCAGGCAGCCGGCTCCTCCCTACAGGCCCGGCCATAGGGTGTGGTTGGCCACTAAAGACTTGCCCCTCCATGTCCACTCCAGAAAGTTGGCTCCCAGGTTTGTGGGCCCATTTCCCATATCAAAAGTCATTAACCCTGTATCTGTACGTCTACGCCTTCCCAGGTCTTTAAGGATCCACTCCACGTTTCATGTCAGCAAGGTCAAGCCAGTCAAAGAAAGTGCTCTGGTGCCGGCTGCCACTCCTCCTCCGCCCCCTCGGATTATCGGGGGCGGCCCTGTGTATACTGTCAGGAAGCTCTTGGCGGTTCGCAACCGTGGCCGTGGGAAACAGTTTTTGGTGGACTGGGAAGGTTATGGTCCGGAGGAGCGTTCCTGGATCCCTTCACGTTTCATTGTGGACAAGGGTCTGATCAGGGACTTTTAAACCCATCACTCAGGGGTTCCTGGGCCGTCAGGGGTCGGCCATAGAGGGGGGGTACTGTTATGTCTCGTCAAATCTGTTAATTATGGTGATGTCAGATCGTGTCTAGTTTAGTTCATGTGTGGGTCCTGTATGTTTCTGTTTAGTCAAGTCACTCATGTCCAGTCCTGTCATGCACTTCCTGTTTTATTTTGTACTCACCTTTTCCCCTCTCATTTCAGATCCTGACTTCCCCCCTTTGTGTGCTTTCCCTCCATTGTGATTGTTAACCCCGCCCCTAATTGGTTCCACCTGTGTTCCCCTACCTCATGTTTAAATAGTCCTTGTCTCCCTTTGCTTGCTGTCAGTTCGTTTTTGTCTGTCTCTAGTTCCAGTCATGCAGCATTAGAAATCCAAGTTTTGAGTTCTGGTTTTTGAGTGTAGAAAGTCAAGATTTGAGTTTTGTTCTTTTAGTGTTTTTCTCTCCTCCTAGTGAGTGTTTTTTTGTTGTTGTTTTTCATCCTCCTTGGGAGCGTTTTTTGTTCTTATTAAATTTTTTGAGAAGCGCAATTGAGTCCTCTCTGTCTGGGTCAAGTTCATTACATCTTTCTTTCTTGTATAGCACAGGGTTAACAGCATGAACAGACAACAGAAGAAGCTATCCTTGGTGTGTCTGTCACTGTTTTGTGGATTACATTTTCCTTTCAGCACACTGTATGATACTGACAGAGGAAGTTAAACTGCAGGATGGCTGGAGTCAAGTGTGTTGTGTTTTTAGCGGTCGTCAACTTTCTGTGGAGTCCTGGCAGAGGAGGTGAGTGATGTGTTCACAGCCTGTTTAATCTTATTCCTACTTAAATATAAATCATAGATATGTCTGAACTTGGTATATTGTACTGTAGGTACTGTATGTCATAATGAATGAAAATATGACAACATTAAAACTTAAAATGTCCAGAGAAAAGTACAAAAAAACTTGTTATAATCTACTGTGCTCTTTTAAAACTTACCTGTAATTTGTTGTTATTGATTATTAATAACTTGTATATCTTATGAATGTCTTTTTACACATCTTTGTACGAACAAATCATTAGACATTTGTGAAGATATTTAGCTGAAGCTTGTTGTATGAAACACAGATTGCTACTGGGTTATCTCAGTGTTGTGTTGGTGCTATATTGGCCAAAACCAAAATGACTTTTAGTGTGTAGCCAAGCGGGCATTTTGCCAATGTTTGTCCCAGATCAGTGGAGGGGAACTACATATTATTTGTTACTCAATGAAAACTGTAAGAAGTAGATTGTTTCTGAAGATACAGTCTGCTGTTTAGTAACCTAACCCCAACCAGCAAACGGCACCCATTCCCTGGCAATGGTCCTTTAATTTAAAAATGTAAAGGATCAATTGTTGTTAGGAACTGAACAACAGCAAAATAAATCTGTTGTAGAATAAAAAGAGAATATTGTGAGAACTAGAATCCAGCAGAACCTGCCTCCTACTAACTCACACAGTGAAACCTGAACACTTTCATTTTCTGAGGTCTGTTTCCCTGATGTGTTGCAGATGATGTGGTGTCCTGTATTCACATGGAAAGCTGCATCTTACCGTGCAGCTTCCAGGGCGGTGATGGTGCAGTGATCCGCTGGACGGACGCGACAGCACAAGACACTGGAGAAACCATCCACTCCTACTACGGCAACACAGACCAGCTCGCACTCCAGGACCAGCGCTTCAAAGGCAGGACGTCTCTGTTCAGGGATCAGATCTCCAGAGGAAACGCCTCGCTCCACCTGACAGGGGTGGAGGTTCAGGATCAGGGCAGATACAAGTGCTACACCAGCACTGATAGTGGAAACAAGGAGTCATTTATAAACCTCATCACAGTGGACGGTATGAGAAACAGTCATACTGAAAAATTTTCCATTAAAAAAAACTGATCTCATCAGATTCAAATCTCTTCTTAAGCCTCACCTTTTTAAATCAGCTTTTAATGTTTGATTGTTTTTGTTGTTTTTTTTTTATTGTTTCTTCTTCTTTACCTTGCTTTTATTGATTGTGTTTTTATTTGTTCTGTGTTGTTTTATTGTTTCAATTGTCTTTTATTCTGTAAAGCATCTTTTAGTATTGTTAAAAGCGCTATACAATAAATGTATTATTATTATTCATATTATTATTGTTCAGTCAAAAGAAAAAAAGAAAAGGAAACTAAACCTTTTGGTTCCAGTTCCCCAGTTGTATTGATTTGCTGCTGTATTCTATGTTTCATATTATTGTATGTGAAGGTGTTTGGGGCTTCTTAATAAGTATAACTGGTTGTAGAGTTTGTACTTGAAGGCTGGTAGATGGTTGTGGTTTCTAAAAGAACTGGCAATTGCAGAATTATCACAATCAATTTATTACACTGAAAGTCTTAAACTTTGTCCACAGGGTATCAATATTATATATTAATGAAAGTAATCCCAGAGAGAATGAAGTGGACTGCCAACATGTAGATCAGAAAGATAAAAGTTACTTGTAAGAAAGTAATAACTTATAAACTCCAAAACTAGAGAGATTTTCACAGTAGGATTAAACAACAAGACTTGAACATATGTTAATGTACAGTTAGAATGAAACCAATATGTTGGAAAACTTTTCTTGTTTCAGAGTACTTCTACTATGACTACTCTGACGATATATTCTTTACATCAACACCACCACCACCAGCAGCAGCAGCAGCAGCAGTAGTACTAGTGGTTGTAGCAGTAACCATACTTGTACTGCGCTACATAAAAATAATGTTAAAAGGTAAGATGACATTCTGTCTTTTACTTTTCAATTAATTTAGTGTATGTGGTTTGCATAATTGTTTGTTTGTATAATATTGTGCATATGTTGTTTGCATTCATTATTTTTTTCTTTTGTCTTGGAAATATTTCTCAGGTCAACGGGAAAACAGACCACAAACCACTGATCATACAAGGTAAATCTTTTTTTATCATTATTAAAATGCACTGCTGTAGTTTATATACTGTGGTTTGTGTTTATACTGTATATTAGATTATCATTTTAAATATATCGATGCTGTGAAGTTAGAACCAGAAGCACAAACATTAAGTGAAGTGACAATGGAAAAAACACATCTTTGAGTGGAGGGGGATCTGAATTCACTCAATAAAGTGTAGATAAATACCAATATCTAACCACATAAAATTTAAGTGCCATGTTTCCTGTAATGATCAGTCTTGCTCTGCAGAGTTTGCACTTAATTATATGAAATTTTGTTTGCAGAAGAAAGGCTTTATGTCAAGTCCTGAGCCTGACAAGTATTAACGGCTGGAATACATCAAAGCCTCGTCTGAATGATGAAATCCATCTCGAGCTCACTACTCTGCTCCAGTTAACTGAAGAGTGCTCATCCAAGAACTTTACAAGGGCTGAAAGTTTATCTGACATGTTGTTAAAGGACAGCTTTGAGGAGTTTACACCTGATATCACTGTTGATGAAAATGAGGAAACCTACAGGTTCCACTGCTCCGGTCCAGGCCTGTACCAGTGCAGTGAGACAGGTCTGGTGTTTCACATGGAGGGAGAAGGGGACGTGGTTTACAGGATTGTCTCCTGGAACCACAGGATACTGACCAATCATCACAAGAAGCCTGCAGGACCCCTGTTTGACATTAAATGTCTCCAGCAGTCTGTGTGTCAGCTTCATCTCCCACACTGTGAGATCCGCTCCACAGGTGGATGTCAATTCCTGTCAGTTGCTCATGTGATTGATGAGGGCATTGAATATATTACTCCTCATAAGATAACAGAGACTCATGTCATTATAAACATCACAGGGTTTTCTGGTTTTGGTAATGTAAAGGATGAAGACTCTCCTCCTGACCCGGTCCGAGCACTGGTGCTGCTGTTCTACAGACCCCCAACTGATCCTGATCCTGAATCTGTCCTCAATGTGTTGATGCTACCAAATAACGTTGTGCTGCGTGATGTGCAGCGAATGAGGAAGGAATCAAATGAAGATGAGAGGTACATCGAGACACCCCCATATTGTGAACTGATCCCAAAGCAGGAGTACACACTGCCCACTAGTCCTGAAGACGACTCAGTTCTAGTTCAACCAAAGAAAGCAAAATTTTATGAGGAGTTTGACAGAAACTACTTTCCATCGTTCCAGGTCATTTTCAAACAAATCATGAGAAATATTAAGCTGTCTTTAATAGACACCAACAGCTCTAGCAATGTCTGGGAAAGCGAAGTTTTTCTTACATCAACCCAAGTAAGGAATCCCCAAAGACAGAGTTCTCGGAGTCTGCCTTCCACTGAGAGACTGATGGACATACGGACCGGCTTCATCAATGGGATATCAGGACCTGTTCTCCAAAGTCTGCTGGACAAGCTGTTTGAGAAAAAGGTGATAACTGAACCTGAGAGGGAGTCAGGGAACGACATGCAAAACAATGCTCGTTTTGTCATCGACACGGTGAGGAAGAAAGGTGAAGCTGCAAGTTCAGAGATGATTGAGCTTCTCTGTGAGATCGACCCCTTCCTCTGTAAACATCTTGGGTTGATATAAAGCAAACTTTGAAAGCGGTACATCACCCTGCAACAACCATTACACTTGACAATGTGTCTTTGAGAAAGGCAGAGGACTGCGAGGAAGAATGTGGTCATTATCCATGTGTATTAAATGTGTAAGGAAATAAAATAAGATAAGATAAGATAAGGTAAGGAGGAAAAAAAAGATCAATGCATTTGACTGTGACAGAATCTTTTCTTGAGCTATCTGATGAAGTGTTGCTGTCAGGATTCTTTTTGATGCCTTTGTTTAAGAAATGGGATCCCTTGATCAAATAGCCAAAGAATCATTACAAGTTAATTTGTCATCAGATTACACTTTAAAATGTTCATAATAAATAAAAAAAAAAACAAGTTTCAACCGTAAAATCTGATGACATTTTGTATCTTGTCCACTTTATGTCTCGGGATCGGCTGTAGAATGACTTTGCTGAAATGGCTGTCATCTTGTTTTTACAGAGATTAGTGTAGTTTGCTTTTACTACCACTAGGTGGCACAAAAGCATCTACAAATGACGACCACAGATCTGAGTTAAGAAGAATAAGGTGTATAAGTATAGGTGTACGAGACAAAAAATGTAATGTCCATATACTGTATGAGGATGCAGGGTCTCAGGAGGGTAAATTGCCTTTGTTTTGATGTTAAATTGGTACTTTCTGTCCTGGTCAAAGGTTTAAGGGAATGACATAGAGGAGCTTCAAATAAGAAGTAAGAGACTCAATGGGGATGTACTATGTGGAGATGTAAAAGGGTGGAAGGGCTTCAGGGTGAAAGCAGCTTTCATGATGCTTCTCACTTTTTTCACTTCTGCTTGTTTTTAAGGCACATTTTTCACATACATAAACCACAGCCTTACAAGTGAGTCTTATCTTGAGCTATCTGGTGAAGTGTTGCTGTCACGATTTTTGATATATTTGTTTAACCCCCCTGTCGTCCTCCCGGGTCAAGTTGACCCCGTCTGTTTTGACTCCCTCCCTCCCTCCTTTCCTTCCTTCTTTCTCTCCTTACTTCCTTCCTGTTTTCCTCCTTACTACTTTCCTTCCTTTCTTCCCTCCTTACTCCTTTCCTTCCTCCCTCCTTTTATATAGTTTTTTTCTCAGTTTATGTTTAACAGTCATTTTCTATTATTGTATTTATGCTTTTTTTTAAATGTAGTCCTCTACTGTTGGAATGATGGCATAATATTGCATGTTAAACTAATAAAACTGTACTGTATATTGTTTGTATTCTTACAATTTCTTCAGAGTTAAAACAATGATGCTTACTATGTAAATCATATATTTTTATAAATACTTTTTTTTTAAAAGACTGACAATTAAGAGGAACATTTCAAGTGTGTGCCCAGCAGAGAGCACTGCAACCCCACTGCAAAGGGAGGACCAACTCTGAAACCTGATGTCTTATTCTATTAACTCTTTGATTCACTTTAAGTTTGCTGTAAACAGCACATACAACTCTGTGCTAATCTTAGAGGTAATGACACAAATAAAAGAAGTGTGTGAAAAAAGATGCCTTGTTACGTGTTGGTCCTTTTTATACACCTGTTTGTCTATATCTTGCTATAACATGTACCACTAAATGATGTTTCTACAAAGCTTTCTGTGAGGTAAAGACCACATTTCTTTAAGTCAAGAGGATTTCTGCAAATGAAAAGGGGCTAAAGCAGGGGAGTCAAACATGCGGCCCGTGGGCCAGAGCCAGCCCGCCGAGGGGTCCAATTCGGCCCACTTTCCTTCCCGTCTTTTTTTCCTTCCTTCCTGTCTTTTTTTCCTTCCTTCCTTCCATTTGTCTTTCCTCCCCTTCCTTCCTCCCTGTTATCTTTCCTTCCTGTTTTTTTTCCTTCCTCCCTTCCTTCCTTCATTCCTTCCTCCCTTTCATCTTTCCTTCCTGTCCTTTTTTTCCAACCTTTCCATTCTTTTCTTTCTTCCCTCCTCACTTTTATGCTTTCCTTCCTTCCACCTGTCTTTCCTTTCTTCTCCTTCTCTTTCCTTCCCACCTTCCTTCCATTTGTCCTTCCTCCCCTTCTGTCTGCCTTCCTTCTTTCCTTCCTTCTTTTTAATGATCCGGCCCACATTAGATCAAATTGGGCTGTCTGTGGCCCTTGAATGAAAATGAGTTTGACACCTCTGGGCTAAAGTCTTGTTTCTCAAAGTTTAAAGTGTCACACCAATCCAACTGAGGCAGGATTACTGTTTAAACTTTCGGTTTTACTTGTCAACACATTCAGGTGTTGCTGTGAGTTGTGGGGCGGTGTCATTATAAATTCAGGTAAGCAGTTGTCAGTCCTGTGAGACTGCTGTAGAGCTCGGAGGGAAATCATCTTTTCCAGTTAACTATGGCTCTGTACACAGGACTCTCTCTGTGTTTTCTCCTGTGGTGTTTATCTCCAGCAGCAGGAAAAGGTAAGCAGTCAGATGATGGTGTGTCTTGTATGTTGAAAATATTGTAGAAATTAGTTCACATGAACTGTATTTGTAAATATTTGAACATGTGCAGACACAGCTTGTGTTTAAATAAGAATATGAGCCAAAATTATAACCATGCATGGTTGTAATTTTGCATGTATATCATGTATGTTAGGATGCCTTTTTGGAAGCTGAAAAAGCAACAATATTCACTAATTTTAAAAAATACTATAAATTGCTTATGTATTGCTAGTTATACATATTATAATATTTATTTTAAACACCTGCTTCCCTTTTATTTGTTAATGTAAGTATTTAATGCAACATAAACTTTTCTCCTCATTATTCTCCTTATAAAGACTTACCTTTAAAATACAACATACCCCCACTGCCACTATCATTAGTTACTGGTCTTACTGTTGTTGCTGTATCTCTCTCTCTTTCTCTCTGAACCCAATCAGTCAAGGCCCATCTAGAGCCTGATTCCGCTTGAGATTTCTTCCTGTTAAAACATTACTGTTTTTGCTGCCACTGTTGCCAAGTGCTGCTCACGGTGGAACGTTGGAGAATGTTGTAAATCAGGCATGTCCCAACTATAAAGGGGTGTGTGCCTGCAAGTTTTTAATCCAACCAATCAAGAGCATGATCAACACAATCAACAACACAAGCTCAGCTGACTACATGAATCAAAACCTTGATTATTTAAGTCATACCAGTCATTCTACCTGCAATCAAAGCCTTTCTGCAGGCCTTTGCTGCACAGTGTTTATAATACAGTACAGCTCTCCATGGGGAGAGAGCTCATATTACAGTGGTATCATGTTTAACCTGATTACAAGTGCAATGGAAAAACACCACATACCTGAAGCAACACTTTGTGTACATTTTCACACTTTCTTTTATTCAGTCTTTCAAAGTTTGTTTCTAATATGCTTTTTGTGATTTTGTATTACTCTTATGCCGTTATGGTGCCTGATGGTCAAAGTACCAAAACTTTGTGAACAAAAATGCAATCAAAAGCCAGAGGTTCAAAGCAAGTTCCCTCTACACCCTCTGTGAGCAGCAAGACAATCAGAAGAGTGAGATATTTTACTACCAATTAGCACCACGTATGGGCATGGGGGTCCGCCATCTTGGACCGCTACGAACTGCAACTCCACTATGACAACCTACTTTTCGATGCAACATGATACGTGATGGACATAGCTGTTTTTATATTTACTTATATTGCAGCCAAAGATTTAATCAAAAGCAGGAGTGTAACTAATAGTGTCTTTATTTCTAAAGCAGGAAATCCTCACCTTCACAGTCCACCAGTATCCAGTCCACTTTATTTATATAGCACGATTTTAACAAACACAAGGTTTCCAAGGTGCTGCACAACAAGATAAAACACAATAAATACATAACACAATAGAAGCACAATAAAAAGATTAAGTACACACCAGTATGTTTTAGGGCTGGGCGATATATCGAGTATACTCGATGTATCGCGGCTTGTTCTCTGTGGGATGTAGAAAATGACTATATCGTGAATACTCGAGTATACATTCAATTTACACGCAGTTTGTTTTTAGTCGCGGCCCGTTGAACTGCAGGTTTTTCTCACTCTCTCATCTCTCCGCACAGAGAGATAAAACAAGCGCACCTAGGTACGTACATCACATTCTGTTGTGCGTGCAACGTCATATGCCCGGTAGCATGTAGCAGCAGTAGCAGCGATCTCAGGTCGCGGGAGCAGCAGGTGATATGGACAAGTGGAGGAGGGAGATTTAATTCCCAAAAAAACAATTCAGGATCCATCATCTGGCGGTGGTTTGGGTACAAGAGGGAGGACGTTGAACAACAAACCGTAATATGTAAAGTACGCCATAAAAGCGTCACCACAAAAGCTGGTAGTACAGCAAAGTTATATCACCATGTGTGCTTGAAACTCTGCAAGAGCACGTCTCCGGCCAGTGACATATTGAAGAAAGCACTGACGCAACTGAGTCTAGCGTCTGAGTCTAGCGTCTTCTTTTTCCAGAACAGCAATACGACTAAAACAGTCAAAAACAGAAGGAGATAACGTCCGCAGTAACCCACCACACAGAGAAAGACATGGCCCCAGTGAGTGTGGTTAAAAGCCCGGATTCAGAAAGATCATCGACACACTTGATATAATCTACCTAGCAGAGACAGCTCTACCTTTATATCCTCGTGGCATTATGCACAAAATGTGCACTTTAATTTAGCGTTATTTTGATATGTCATAATAGTTACATCATGCATATAAGACACTTTATTTGTTTTGAAATGACATGTTTGTGCCACTGCTTAATAACTGTTTAATAAATACAGTTTTGATGAATTTGTTTAGTTGTGATTTACGCTTTTGGCATGAATGTTTAAAATCAGCATATATTAATGTAGTATGAACAATGTTTTAATGTAGAATCATCACACTGGCATAATTGTATGCATCAAAGTGTTAATTCAAGGCTAAGGCAAAATATCGAGATATATATCGTGTATCGTGACATGGCTTAAAAATATCGGGATATTAGTAAAAGGCCATATCGCCCAGCCCTAGTATGTTTCCCTGGCAGCTAAATAAACTAGCTGCTACCATCAACCTGTACACAACCCTAAACGGACTTTTCTTCTTCTCTGGACGATTTCACAGCTCGTTTCTGACTCTACCGCACCACCTAGTGGCGGAATTGGTACACTGCTTAATTCATGAATCAACCAACTGCAATACAAATGAATCCATTAAATTAAGATTTCCACACATATATTGCATATTCTTCTCTATTATATGACCAATTTGGGGCAAATTAGAATTACTTGTACACTAAATCAATCAATTCTGAAGAGCCTTAGCTGGGAGCATTTGAAAAACTGGAGGCTGCAGATACCAACAATAAGCAAGGCTGAAATATGTGCTAAATACTCCACAAAATGTTCCATGTAGCAGCCTGTAGCAATGGTTTTATGCTCTTTATTTGCTCTGTTTTTTATATTTGAATACTTGTAAGCAAATTGCTACCTTCGACAAGTCTGCAGAAAAAGTATGTTTGGTTGTGAAAGTGGAATCTTATTGGGAGGAAAAAAAGGGTTTCCTGTCTAAATTTACATGTGTTTTCCTGTATGTGTTTGCTTCCAGAGTTCACCATCACTTGTATGAATTCAGAGGATTGCGTACTCCCGTGCCAGTTCAAATCTGACGGCAAAGGTGCGAGGATTATGTGGTATAAAAAGAAGGCTGTGGTGAGCTGCACACGCTACGGCAACACCAGCTTTGTCATTGGCCACAACTCACCAGCCGATAAGTACAAAGGAAGAACAGGCCTGTATGCTGACCACGTCCTGGAGGGAAACGCCACGCTGGTGCTGAGAAATGTCACGCCGCATGACGAAGGAAAATACTACTGCATCACTATGACTGCACCAGTCACTGATGAGTCTGGCATCATCTCTCTTGTTGTAAAAGGTACAAGCTGCTGTCACATTTTGGTAGCTAACTATTCCTCTCATTATCGATTAAGCTGCTGATTATTTAAAGAAAATGTTGATCACTGATTCCCAGAGTCCAAAATGACATCATCACACGTCTTGTTTTGTCTCTACCAATGGTCCACAACCCAAATATATTTAGTTACTGTCATAGATAGAGGAAGAAAGAAACCAGAAAATATTCACACTAGAGAAGCTGGAATCAGAGAATTGTGACTTTTTTTTTTCTTTAAAAAGAGTCCAAATTAAAAGTCAGTTATCCAAATAGCTACTGATTATTTTAATAACTTATCAATCTATAATTGTTCAGAGGCAATCCTTTGAAAAATTGTTATCTAGAAAAATCTCATTATAGTTATTGCCTGTCAAATTGCCCATAGCCTTGGTAAATACAATTTACATCAAAGACTGGCTACATTAACCAAAATAACAGTTGTATGATTGAAATTTAAATATGAAAGATATCATTTACATGTCACAAACATTTATTTGCAATTGAACCTTTACAGATAACCACTAACAACTACTAACAACCACTCTGTTTTATAGCTCCGGTCCAAGAGGTTGGCGTTAAGTTCAGTAACAACTCAGTTATCTGCAGAGCTGAAGGTGTCTACCCTGCTCCAACGCTCACCTGGTCTACAGATCCTCCGAGTGATCCTCAACTCCTCCGGAACAAAACAAAGAGCCAGAAAACCCGACTTGGCTTGTACAACGTTGAGAGTTCACTCATATCTATGGAAAACACCATAAATCAGACTTACGTTTGTTGTGTAACCAGCGACACCAGCAAAAAAACACTCTTCCTGAAGCATGAAGGTAATAAAGTTTTGTATCTTTGGTGTAAAGTTAACTTTGCTGTTCAAAAATTATCATATTTTATTCTTTGTTGTAGCTTCTATCCAGGCCTCTCTAGGCGGCGATGTGATGGTTTCCTGCAGTTTTCCTCATCTTCAAAGCTTTAACCTCACCTGGAGGTTCAACCACTCAGATCCAATCCTCTCGCTCAACATCTCTGATCAGAAGTCTCAGAAGGTGAAGGTTTGGGATCAGTGGAAGTCTCATGTCTCCAACTGCGATTCAGCGTCGAGCAGTCTAAAGATGCACAGCCTGAAGTCGGAGCATCAGGGAACCTTCACCTGTGAGGTCAGCACACCTGAGCAAAAGTACGTCACACAGACTGACATCACCTTAACTGAAGGTAATGACCACCACTGCTGTTTATAAACCACATTATTGTTCCCTATGTAACAGGAATCTTAATAGTTGACTCTATAGTGAGCAGTGAATTGAGATTTTAGCATTTGTGTCATACTGCAGCACAACCAAGTTTTTACACCTTTTAAACTCTGTTACAAGTAAAAAATCATATAATTAAACATTTAGTTGAGTGAAAATACAAATGTGAAAAAATCATTGCAAGGACTTCGGCATTAGTGATTATTGCCCTGTTGCATTTACTAGGAACTCACACTTGAAAGTTACAAATTATAGATAGAGAAATGTAAAAAAAATAAAATAAAAAAAAAATCATGAACAAGCTTTTTATGTCTATGATAGTAACATTCATCTTACACCTGGAATTTTTGATGTTGAATTCAAAATTTTGAAGTATTTTACTAAACGAACGACTTACTTTACGAAAATAAGCATGTATCCTTTAAAAAGATTAGAGTGACCAATGGATCCAGTCCATGGTGCTCCCAAGAACTATCAGGCTAGAAACAAAGCTTATACCCTTGCTAGATACACTAAAAAAAGGCTTTCTGCTGGGTTTCATTCAGAATAATTAGAAATAAATGCACATCTCTTATGAGAGATGCTACATTTGATTATTATTTTAACTTGGTCTCAAGCACTTCAGATCATAGTGAGATCTGTTCTGACATTTAACAGCAGCTGATCACATTTTTGAGGATGGGGATAGGGGATCCCCTCTTACTAAAATTAATCATCTTTTCATCTATTATGATTGTGTGCCTATTTGCAAATTAGTCTTTTAAGTCTACTCTAGATCCCGTCTCTCTCAGCACAGCTTTTGTGTCTCTTTAAAACAATCCTTTTTTTTCTTCATCTTTCTCTTTCACAAATTGCTCAACTCACATTTTTAACATTTCTATTTCTACCAGTGTAGTTTCCAGAGTGTAGAAATCTGCCTCATGTCATCCTCCTGTTTGACCTGTTTGACTTGAGTCACTGGTAAATTGCCAACTTATGGAATTTCTCACCACAAACTATTTTCTGAGTCTGCATCAGTCCAAGTTCAGGCCCCATTGTTTCTGCCATCATGTTGGGGGGGGGGGGTTACATTGTCAATGCCTTGGAAGAGAAAAACACATTGGGCATGTCATCTTTATGGACCACTCTGAAGCATTTGACACTGTTGATCATTCCTTGCTTCTACATATTTTGAGAAATGTTGGCCTTAGTCCAATTTCTTCTGAATGGTTCCTGGATTACCTGTCTGATTGGCAGCAGTCAGTGAACTCGGGAACTATGTGTTCAAAGTTTTCTCTGATAATTAAGTCCACGAGGTTCAAGTCTTGGTGCAGTTCTTTTTACAATCAAATATCCTTTCATCTTTAAAAGGTGCAATGTGTAGAATTTAGTGGCATCTAGCAGAACAGACTTGGCAGAAATTGAATATTAGGGGAGGTGTATTCAGTTGGTTGAAATTTGCAATTTCACCACTAGATGCCACTAAATCCTACACACTGGTCCTTCAACTTATTGCCATGCACATTTTCCACAGGTGATACAATATTATATCACAAGGAGTAATACAATATTCCTTTGACATTCTCCAAGCTGCACTTACCTTAAACTTGTACTTGAATGCATAAAACTAAGGCTTTATATTAATATTAAGTTATTCTCTAGAACTAGAGGTAACGGTTGCAAAAACGTTCATATTTCCACTATTTCCATATTTCCAGGTCATGTTTATGCAGAAATAGAGAAGTGTTTGCAAACTTTCAAGCAGCACTGTATATAAAGTTAAGTCTTAATTATTCTCTAGAACTAGAGGTAATGGTTACCAAAGCTTTCATATTTCCGCTGTACAAATATTTGTATTAATTTGTGTCTTATTCCCTTTTCAGAGTGTAAAGAGTCCATCTACATTACTGTCATCACTTGTCTGAGTTTACTCCTGGCTATCTCCTATGGGACGATAACTTTCCTCGGCATTAAAAGTGAGTAATTCAACCTGCTTCTTAAAGAAACAAACTGAAGCTGAGTCATGCCATAATTATGATACTGATATGTACGAGAGAAGAGTTTAATGTTGTGGTTTGACTTGAGTTCATCTTTTCCTTTCAAAACACTTTGTGTAATATCAGTTAACAAATTGTTTGGTGGTAACGGTAATGGTAACTCCCTTTTCAGTCTTTTTAGTGCCAAAGTCCTTCTTGTTACTTTCACTGCAGCTCAACGGGGACACATACTGTAATAAGCCTCAAATGCATTTCAGATCAACTTTTAAATGCATTTTTGCACTAAATAACTGTGTGGATACTGTGAACTTTGTCCTTTGTCACTTACATTGAAAGCTCACTTGAAGGGGATATTTTAATGGTCAGCATGAATGAGAACGACTACAGCGAGGAAAACCTCTTTCACTGTTCAAATGGAAACCTGACTGCTTTGGTTGGACTTGTAACACTAAACTGTTGTTTTCTTACAGTCAGAAGATTACAAAGAGAAACAGGATGAGAGAAAAGAAGAGATGAAAGCACCAAGAGTTTGGATGTCAAAGTGAACCCAATCCAAAGAAAGATGTGTCACTGCAGCTGCAAACAGTAACAGGATAATTTCATAATTGAGTTAATGATTAAGAAAATAATCATCATTACATACGAGTCAAACTGTGTCATATATACATCAGTGTGTTTAAATATAGTATGTACCTTATGATCAAGAGTTTGTTTCTTTGTTTTTCAACAGTTTGAGGACAGTAATCCTGCTGTAACAGATCAATTGTGAGACTGTAAATATGTAGTTAGTATACTGTAGTGTTCTTACTCTGTATTTTAGGTCAGAGGTCCAATCAGAAAAATGTAAAACATCTGTGTGGGTGTGCAGGGCCTAAAGGGACTGTACAAAAGTAGAGTTTTCTAATGTTTTTTATCAAAATGCAGTGAAATGAAGAATTTAGTTATTGAGCAAAAAGCTGTTTTACCTTTGTCTTTTTTTTATCTGCAGTGAAAAATGGGCCCCTTTATTTGTCAGTGATCATATATGTGTCATAAATGTAAAAAATGATCCTGTGTCTGTGAACTTGTGTATATTTATGACTCTGAATCAAAATTTAAAATGTTGTAATTGAGTGTGTTGGCTTTGGTTGTTTTTAGTTTTATTTATCTTTTAGTTATGCACTATAAATCTATTTTCAGTTACAATTCGTGTGCTGTGTGAAAATATTTCATATAATAAAATATCCTTTATCTCATGTCATGTTTGCTTTGTGGTTGTGTAAAACATGAATTATACTGTTTAAATAAACAAAGATTTCCAGTTTCAGTCAGGCAAACACACACAACAGTATCTCTGTCCTTCCCTGTCTATATCTTTAAAGACCGTGTAAAGTGAATTCAGACATTTTCTTCGTAGCACATTAAATAGGTCATCCATGTATTTCTAAAAAATGTGTAAAAAGCATTTCAACCATTTAGATTTGAATTGTGGAGCTAGGCTTCACAAACTGTGTTTCAAGATTTCTGTGTTCAGGATTTAGTGGGTGGGTCTGAAAATCAACGCCGTGTTACCCGCCCCTGCTGCTGTAGAGGTATAAATACATTCAGCACACGCTACTACTACAGTCTACCATTAGCCAGTTAGTTGAACTAGCCGCTGAGCTAGCCGCCGAGCTAACAGCAGAAAGCTCTCAGACGTAGCGTCCATGTTTATGGTAGAGGTGGTGACTTTGATTGACAGGTGACACTTGGTTGGGGGCGGAGTTTCAGATTACTCGGTGGCCACGCCCAAAGTGTTTGGGAGCAGAGAAAGAGGCTGATTTTTACACAACTTTGAAGCCTAATTTCATATATTTGGCGATTTTTTTAATCATTCAAATTTGGCAGGGTGGTTAACAACACACTTTTCTGTGGTATGTCAAACTCAGAACACATATTTATTCTTACTTTACACGGACTTTAAAAGAGGAAAAAAGAAAGAAAAAAAATGGAAAAAAGGGTTAGGACTTGAAAAGCTCCTTGCTTCATCCTACACCTATTCGGACATTGCATATTTATTGTTTGTTGTATGACTGAAAAAGGAAAGTAAAAGAAAAAGGAGGAGACAGAAAGAAGAAAAGGAAAGATATCTATGTTGTCTGACCCTCAATAAAATGACAATAAAGCTACTAAACTAAATGTTGACCGCACATTGCTTTAGATGTTCTATAGTGCCTTTGTTGAGTGTGTTTTAACATTTTGCATCATAGTGTGAGGTGCTCAGGGCACATCCCACCGGTAGGAGACCCCGGGGAAGACCCAGGACACGCTGGAGAGGCTATGTCACTCGGCTGGCCTGGGAACACCTCGGGATACCCTGGGAAGAGCTGGACGAAGTGGCTGGGGAGAGGGAAGTCTGGGCTTATCTGCTGAGGCTGCTGCCCCCGCAACCCGACCCCGGATAAGCAGAAGAGGACGAGCGAGAGCTGTGTGCACACACTAAGGAAAATATTAATCACTGCCAGTAAACTGCTAGGCATCAAACTAAACAGATTAGAACATATCTGTAGATCTAGATCCCTTTAATGAAGTAGAGAACCTTGTAGCAGACTCACAGCACCCACTCTTCCTTTGAATTGTAACCCTCAGGCTGTAGGTATCGCTACCCAGCCTTGTCAAGAAATAGGACGAAACAGTCATTTATTGCACAAGTGATTAGTCACCTAAATACACATTTGAAAAGTAATTGGCAGGCCTTAACTTCTCTCTGTGCCTAAGTTCAGCAGGTCTGAACAGTGACAACCCTTCAATCTCTCTTCTTTTATAAGAACATCTTATATGTATTTATTTCCTTTTAATCTGAAGGCTTTTCATGAACTGATGCTATCTGTCTGTTATGGTTTGTGTCTTGTTTTGTGTCTTATGTGCTTGTACAGACATGCCAGATACCAACATGCTTATTCACTGAGAAATATTTTCCCTACGGATATAATAAAGTTTCTGTCTATCTGTCTGTCTGTCTGTCTGTCTGTTTATCTATCTATCTATCCTGTTGAGCTGTGGTGGAAGTATAGTAACAGAAAGAGGGGCTTTGGCACTTTGGCAGTGAAAACACCAACGTTGAAACATTAATGCACCAGTTAATTATATTTCTGCAAAATTATCTGTGACCCTGGTTTACTGACAGAGACATTAAACATTTAATACTGATCTGATCCTTTGATTGATGATTAGATTGATTTGAAGTGATGTAAGGTCACACCCATCTAACTGAACAATGTTTGCTATGTTTGCTTTCACTTCTGCTGTGGATTGTGAGCAGCGTTGTTTAAATTCAGGTTAACAATTGTCAGTCCTGTCAGACTACTTCTGGGCTCAGAAAGAGATCATCTTTGTCAGTGAACTATAGATCCACACACAGGATCCCTTCTGTTTTCTCCTGTGGATTTTCTCTTCAGCACCAGGAAAAGGTAAGCCGTTGGTGTGTCCTACATGTTACACAATACTGTAGAAATTTCAAGTTTGGAAACTGTAGAAATTGTACAATTGTAATTGTAACAAATGATCTGTGCCTTTTTTTCCTTCTTTTTTTAAATTTTTTTTTACTACAAACAGATTTAAAGTTAGGTGGTGATACTTTTCAGTAATGTGTGTCTTATTCCCTTTTCAGGGAGTAGAAAGGACATGTATGTGTACATCATTGCCCTGGTATTCTTCATCTGTGCGGGCTTATTGGGAATGCTGTTAGAATACTGTGAAAGTGAGTAAACAAGTTTCTCAAAGTAATAAATTGAAGCTGAGTCACATTATGATCATAAAAGGGAGGACACATTGATCAAAGCATCATCACATCTGGGTTTTTATTCACTTTGAATTATAGACTCCATAATATGAAGCATCTGTGTTTGTCTGTATTATCTTAACTTAAACACCATTTATGATTATAATTACTGTAACATTCAATCTGTCATGTTTTGCACCATTTTAGAGAGGAAAGAGATTGAAGACTAGTTGGTGAAATGCTAAAATGTTTTAGTAATGTTTGTCTAATTCCCTTTTCAGAGAATGAACGGCGCATCCGCCGCACTATAATGATTGGCCAGTGTTACTTGATATGTCTGTTAATTGTGGTGGTGGTGTTCCTCATTTACAAGGTGAGTAATTGAACCAGTTTCTTCATGCCATGGTTATGATACTGGTTAATGTTTTCCTTTCAACCCACTTCATGCCTTTACAGTCTTTTTAGTGCCAAAAATCCTTCTTGTTACTACACTACCACTGCAGCCCAACAGGGAAACATACAGTATAAGCCTCAATACGTTTCAGATCAACTTTTAAATGCAGTTTTGAACTGAATGACTGTGTGGACACACTGTGGATTTTGTCCTCCATCACTTATACTGAAAGCACATTTGAAGGAGATCTTTTGAGTATGAAGGAGAATGATTACAGCGAGGAAAACCTCAGTTCTCATATGGAAATGCTAGTTTAAGACTTCTAACACTTAACTGTTGTTTTCTTACAGCTACAAGATCAGCAAGTGAAAGTGAATTAGAGATGAAGAGATGAAAGCATCGAGGGTTTGGATGTCAAAGTGAACCAAACTGATGGATGATATTTGATTAAAAAGGAAGGTGTGGAAAACAGCAGGAAAATGCATTTAAATTGTATAATTGAGTTCATTATTAAGAAGAAAAAAAATCCTGTTATGCATGCATCATTGTGGAAGGGCCTTAAAATAAAGATGCAGTTAAATGGAGAACAAAACAAACAACTAAACAAAACAGCAACAAGGAGCAATATGGCTATTTATGCATATGTTTTTTAATCTGCAGTGAAAAAGAATGAGCTTCTTTATTTGTCAGTAATCATACATGTGTCATAACTGTCACTGTGAACTTCTGTATCTTTATAATTCTGAATAAAATGTAAATATGTCGTAATTAAGTGTGTTGAGTGTAATCTGTTAAAACTGTCAGAATGTGATCATGGACTGTAAACAATTAAGCAGCCAGACGTTGGTGAGTCCTACATGTTACGCAATATTGTAGAAATTTCACTTATAAAGTATGTTTACTACTTTTGTCTAAATAGTAGAGTAGTTTAAAAAGAACCGTTTACACAATTATGAGAAGTTGAAACGTGTTATTGTGTCCGTTCTTTGCAGCACGGCTTGTGTTTTACTATAGAAGTGAGTCAATCAGTTTCTTAGGAAATAAAAGGAAGCTGCGTCAAACTATGAGCATAAGAGGAAGCACACATTGACCAAAGCATCATCGTCTGGGATTTTTATTAAACTCCAATTATAGACTCCATAACATGATCATCTGTGTTTGTCAGCATTATCTTAACTTTCTGCCTTTATTTCTCCTTAAAGTAATATTACACATTAATTTGTCACTGTAATAAATTCAATCTGCCAGTCTGTGAACAATTTAGAATTTGTTTTATTTCTGCACATATATGATCTAAAATGTCCAAATCCTAAAACTAGATAAAGAGACAATTTGATAAAAGAGTCCTTAAACTTGTTTGTTCGTTTATTGAGGAAAATAATCCAACTTTACATATTTGTAAGAAGAGAAAGAGTCGGGTGTTTCAGTCAGTGAGACAACAATCTGGTTTGAGTTTGAGAGGCCCTGTTTTAGTTAAAGAAGGGGAATTTGCATCTTCACTATCAAATTCTGAGCTTCACAACTCAGGTTTGTGGAAGTGTGTCATGGCTCGAAAGCAGAGGAGATTTCTGAGGACTTTAGAAGAAGAGTTGGTGATACTCCATTTCTAAAGAATTTGGACACCACCAGTCATCTGTCAGGCAGACTGCTTAGAAATGGAAGACATCCAACAGCAGTGTTACCCTAAAACTACAGGACTTTCTTGCAGTGGCTACAGTAAATGTTCATGAGTCCACCATCAGGAGAACAATGAACGTCAATGTTGTGTGTAGCAGAGTTGCAAACGAACAAATGGAAAAATGTTCTGTGGACAGATGAGACCAAAATCAAAGTCTTTCACTTGAATGAGAATTAGACTTGTTGGCAAGCCAGCCTAAACAGAGACCAAGATACTACCAAGACCAGAGAGTACCAAGACCAAGAACAAGACAGACCAAGTCAAGACTAAGACCAGTCGAGAGAGACAGAAAAAAAAAGTTACACCATATTTTGCATGAGTTGTAGAACATAAGCACCATACTGTAAATGTTTTCGCAGATTGGGTGAGATCAAATATGTGTGGCAATTGCATGATGGTTATAACTGCACTATTAGGGGATTGACTCTTGAGCGCTGTTAAGGACTGACATGACTGCTAACTGGTCCCAAAGTCATCTAACAAAACACCAAACCTCCAACACCAACCTGCACCTCCAAAAACTGTCTAATGAATGGGAAATATGTAACTGATTTAAATTGTACTTAATTAGTAGATGAAAATGTAACATAAAATTAAAGATACACAATTATCAACTTGAAATGGCATTATTTTCCATTGTAGTAGCAAATCACACTGTATAATATCAACATCACTGAAATGGCTTAGGCCTAATGCTTAATCAACACAACACTATGCAGATATTATTCAAACGTCATGGATGCCATTTATTTATTCAAATCCCCCCAAGACCGCTCTGCCCGGTCCGAGACATGGCAAGACCGAGAGACCCGAGATCAAGACAAGACCAAAACCAAAGACCGTTGAGCCCGTGACAAGACCAAGATCATGAAAAAGTGGTCTTGAGAACTACAAGTCTAATGAGAATATGTTTTGTTTTGGGGGTTTTTCCCGTGGTGATAGTATCATGGTTCTGGCCTGCTTTGGTGCCTCAGGACCTGGATGGCTTGCGATCATTGATACAGCTTTGAGTTCTGAGTTGTACCACACAATTCTACACTGAAATGTCAGACAATATCTGTCCATGACCTGAAGTTCAACGGAAGGTGGGTCTACTACAACAAACACACAAGTTGTTGTGAAAGTTAGTGTTTATGAATAGCTGAGTCAAAGCCCTTACGTAATCCAACAGAAATACTGGAAGGACCTGAATCAGGCAGTTCTTGCCAGGAAGCTCAACATCTGTTCTGTAAGGGGGGGTGGGTTAAACATCCCCTAACTAATGTGCAGGGGCGTAAAAGTTACCAGACATATTTTATTTAAGTTGTTTCTGGGAAAGGAGACATTTATAGGAAGGGTTCACATTGATTTGCCTGACATAAATGGGATTTGATAAGCGAAGATGTAATGATTCTCCTCAATAATTAAATGAATACATTTAATATTGTTAAATTGGGTTCCCTTTATCTAATTTCATTACTTTCTTAAATCTAATCACGTTTTAGGTCACAGTTATGCAGAAATAGAGAAAAAAAAGTTTTATTATTCTCACAAACTAGAGGTAACAGTTGCAAAAACTTTCATATTTCTATTGTACAAGGATCCATTCTTGAGAAAGCTACAGAATATGACTACCAGATGATAATTTCACAATGTTGTGAAAATGAAAAATGTTTCAACAAAATAATGACAATTATGTCTTTTATACAGAAGTACAACTGTCCTATGCTTTGTGGAAAAAGCATGGTTGAAGTTGTTATTCTCTCTGTCTTGGACTATGGTGAGGTAATTTATAGGCTTCCCTTTTCAGTATGTAAATTGTACACTACCATCACCATTGGCGTTGGTTTCTTGAGCTGAGTCATGCCACAATTATGACACTGATGTTTGCAAGAGAAGCTGTGGTTTGACGTAGTAAATCATCTTATCCATTCAGAGTACTGGAGAGCAGAAGGGGAGGAGAAATCTAGATGGTATTTATTGCACAAGACTAACAGCATAAACAGACAAGAGAAGAAACTATCCTTGGTGTTTCTGTCACTGCTTTTGTGGATTACATTTTCCTTTCAGCACACTGTATGATACTGACAGAGGAAGTTAAAAAGCAGGATGGCTGGAGTCAAGAGTGTCGTGTTTTTAGCGGTCGTCAACTTTCTGTGGAGTCCTGGCAGAGGAGGTGAGTGATGTGTTCACAGCCTGTTTAATCTTATTCCAACTTAAATATGAATCATAGATATGTCTGAACTTGATATATTGGACTGTAGGTACTGTATGTCATAATGAATGAAAATATGACAACATTAAAACTTAAAATATCCAGAAAAAAGTACAAAAAAACGTGTTATAATCTACTGTGCTCTTTTAAAACTTACCTGTGATTTATTGTTATTGATTATTAATAACTTGTATATCTTATGAATGTCCTTTTACACATCTTTGTACAACAAATCATTAGACATTGGTGAAAATATTTAGCTGAAGCTTGTTGTATGAAACACTTGGTTTAAATCACAGATTGCTACTGGGTTATCTCAGTGTTGTGTTGGTGCTATATTGGCCCAAACCAAAATGACTTTTAGTGTGTAGCCAAGCGGGCATTTTGCCAATGTTTGTCCCAGATCAGTGGAGGGGAACTACATATTATTTGTTACTCAATGAAAACTGTAAGAAGTAGATTGTTTCTGAAGATACAGTCTGCTGTTGAGTAACCTAACCCCAACTGTCCTTATATGGAAATGAAGGAAGAAATCTCAAAGGGCAAATGTGAGCTTATATATATGTAAAAGTTGCCTGAGAATGACTAACACACATTTTGAATAGCCAAATAATCATAATGTTCTCATATTCAGTACCAAAAAATATTAAAAAAAGGAATTCTATTTGAAGCGTCACAACCAGCAAATGGCACCCATTCCCTGGCAATGGTCCTTTAATGTAAAAATGTAAAGCATCAATTGTTGTTAAGAACTGAACTACAGCAAAATAAGAATCCAGCAGAACCTGCCTCCTACTAACACACAGTGAAACCTGAACACTTTCATTTTCTGAGGTCTGTTTCCCTGATGTGTTGCAGATGATGTGGTGTTCTGTATTCACATGGAAAGCTGCATCTTACCGTGCAGCTTCCAGGGCGGTGATGGTGCAGTGATCCGCTGGACGAACGCGACAACAGACGACAGTGGAGAAACCATCCACTCCTACTACGGCAACACAGACCAGCTCGCACTCCAGGACCAGCGCTTCAAAGGCAGGACGTCTCTGTTCAGGGATCAGATCTCCAGAGGAAACGCCTCGCTCCACCTGACAGGGGTGGAGGTTCAGGATCAGGGCAGATACAAGTGCTACACCAGCACTGATAGTGGAAAGAAGGAGTCATTTATAATCCTCAAAGTGGACGGTATGAGAAACACACAGTCATACTGAAAATTCTTCCTTCAAAAACAAAACATCCTTTCAACAAACAACCCCCTCTGTTAACATGGAGTGAGGAGGAGGGTTAGGTATACTAGCTTAAAAAGACAGGAGAGAGAACTGAAAAGGCGACAATATGCCACCCTTTTTCTTTTCTTTTTTCTTTCTTTTCCTTTTCTTTCTGAGTGTTTGTGTCTCACTCCTCTTTTAGCTGACATTTAATTAATACAGGTAAACTTTGATCAAGCTATTCATACTAAATCTGTTGTCCCTGCCTCTACACAGCCAAAACAAGATGGAAGGGCCAGTTATTGGAGACCATTTTTCAGTGAGCAGCATTGTGTTGAATTTGCCACCTGGCAAATAACAGAGAAAGAAACAGAACTCAGGTAGATGACAGTGAGATTTTAACGCCTCCAAACTTTTGATTAAATGTCGAGCTTTATTCAGCCCCTTTCCCCACTCACTAGCATGTTAAGAGTGATATCAATGGATGCTTCAGGTTTTCCATTTTCATTCAACACCAAACCTAGTTGACAAAAGCTGACATTAAGAGAGGGGTCAGTAGTAACCTGAATAAATGTAGTCTACTGTTTAGTATCCCTGTTACTTACCAGTCCCTCTGCTGTCTGTCCCTCATCATGTTCAGCCTGTAGATGCTCATCAGGTTCAACTTCCACCTGGTCCTCAACACGTTTGCTAGACGACTATATTACTGCTGCTGCTAGTAGTTCCTGCAGTTCAGCCAAACAGCTCTGTGAGCTTTTTACATTTAGATGCATAAGTCTGGAGAGACATGGCTTTCTTTTTGTGACACTTCTCTCATCCACCCTTTTCCACATGTTTTCTGCTTTCCATTATCACAGTAACTAATGATTCTCTTCTTTGTTCCTTTTTCTTTCACGCTTGGCAAACAAACTATCGTATTAGCGCCCCCTGCTGATGGCTGTTAGTGTTGCATTATCTGACTTTTTGGTTGATGAACCAGGCAGGCTGATGGCTGTTCTGGACTTATCCAGAATGCCAGCCCGCCACTGATTCAGGACCCATTAATTAACCTGCCATCATTCATCATTAATAGACATTATTTTATTGTTTTTGAAAAACAAAAACAAACATCCTCAGCCTCAGGCTGGAGCTAATCACAGCTGTCATATGCGAGAGGAGGGGTACACCCAGGACAGGTCGCCAGTCCATCACAGGGCTAATTTATTTTAATTAAAGGGGTGAATTTTTATTTAATTAATTAACTAACAATAATTCATGTATGTATTTTATGTTGTTCATTCATATTAAGGGGATTTTTTCTCTAAATGTACTATTAAGATTACATTTAGAGTGTAAAAGACAGTCTAAAGCAAATTACTTAGAGGTTATCAGCTTGAATCAAATATTGAATTCCACTGCATAAATATTGCATGCATGTCTGCACAGTGTTATATTTTCACAGCAATATCACTAAATATTGTACAGTTAGTATTAGACTCAAAAAGAGTTGCAAGCATGCACAAGTAGAGTAATTTAAAGGGTTCTGGAGATGTGGTTACAGCAATTGTGTATGGTTGGCACAACCTGTGCCTGGTGGTGGGGCCCAATTTGATATCTTTTCATGGCGGCACCTCTGAAAATTGCCATCTACTTTTGAAAGACCCGAATGGTAGACAGATCAATTAATTGATTCTTTTTCATTTCCAGAATTTGAAACTACTGATCTCCCGGAAATAATCAGTCCAACAAGTGTACCACCACCAGCAGCAACAGTAGTAGTGGTGGTGGTGGTGGTAGTGGTAGCAGCAGTAGCAGTGGTGATCAGCCTTGTAATATACTGTGTAAAAATACACCTCAAAGGTAAGATGACATTCTGCCCTGTACTTCTAAATGTATTTAGTGTATGTGGTTTGAATTATTTTGTTTATTTTGTTTGTATAATATTGTGCATGTTGTTTGCATTGATTATTGTTTTCTTTTGTCTTGGAAACATTTATCAGGTCAATAGAAGAACAGCCAGAAAAAAACAACATTGGTCAAGCTCTAATGTAAGTTAATATTTACTTGTATTATTATTAAAATGCACTGCTGTAGTTTATACACTGTGGTTTATACAGTGCAGTAGAGCATTTTCATATTATGAGATATTGTTGCTGTAAAGTTAGAACCAGAAGCACTAACATTAAGTGAAGTGAGGGGGGTGGGGGGGGTTGAATTCACTCAACGTGTGGATAAATACCTAAATCTAACCATATCAATGCTCATGTGATTGACGAGGGCATCAAGTTTATTTCTCCTCATAAAATAACAGAAACTCATTCTGTCATTCTGTCATTATAAACATCACAGGGTTTTCTGGTTTTGGTAATGTCAAGGATAAAGACTCTCCTCCTGACCCGGTCCGAACGCTGGTGCTGCTGTTCTACAGACCCCCAACTGATCCTGATCCTGAATCTGTCGTCAGTGTGCTGTTGCTACCAAAGTACGTTGTGCTGCGTATGAGGAAGGAATATACTGGAGATGAGAGGTACATCGAGACATCTCCACACTGTGATCTGATCCCAAAGCAGGAGTACACACTGTCCACTAGTCCTGAAGATGACTCAGTTCTAGTTCAACCAAAGAAAGCTACATTTGATGAGGAGTCCTACGACAACTACTTTCCATCATTCCAGGTGAATTTAGAAACAATCATGAGAAATATTAAGCTGCTTTTGAGAGAAACCAACAGCTCCCACAGTGTCTGGGAAAGACGAGTTTGTCTTTTGTCCACTGGAGTAAGAAAGCCCAGAAGACAGAGTGCTAGGAGTCTCTCCTCCACTGAGAGTCTGAAGTACATACGGACCGGCTTTATCAAAAGGATATCAGGGCCTGTTCTACAAAATCTGCTGGATAATCTGTTTGAAAAAGATGTGATAACTGAATCTGAGAGGGAGTCAGCGGATGAGATGCAAAACAAAAGAGATGAGGCTCGTTTTCATCAGTGTACATGTGTATTAAATGTGTAAATATCTCAAAATGTAATTTGATAAGGAAAAAAAAGATCAATGCATTTGATTGTTACAGTCTTATCTTGAGCTATCTGATGAAGTGTTGCTATCAAGATTTATTGATGAATTTGTTTAAGAAATTAGATCCCTTTACGAAATTGCCAAAGACTTAAGTCCAGTTAACAATTTTTCATCAGATGTTACTTTCAGATGTTCATAATATCTCATCCTGTGTACTACATTGTATATTTTACAGATAAAAGTAATCAGCAATTGATATGGACACATAACTTTAAAGTGTTAAGTTCAAAAGGTGCATTAATCAATATTCTTTGCATCAGTGACTATGTTGAATATCAAACAGATTGCTTATGTCAGACTCAGAGAAAGACAGTTTGCTTGTAGCACCAGGCGATCATGAGAAGAACATAAGAGGACATTAATTCATTCATTTTCCAAACCCAGCTGTCACTGGGCGACAGGCGGCCTACATACTGCACAGGTCACCAGTCCATCACAGGGCTAACATAGAGCAGACAGACAACCATTCACACCTAAGGGCAATTTAGAGTGATCAATTAACCTAACCTACATGTTTTTGGTCTGTGGGAGGAAGCTATCTAAACGGCCTTTTGATTTGTTTAGTAACTCGGTATGAATTGCCTTGCTCCATACTCAAAACTAGGAATATCCATTTTGTCTATAGTAAAGTCTTTCCAACCTATTATCCTGTGTGAAATGCTGCATAATAGTTGCTTTGGTTTGTAAGCATAGGAATGATTTGTAACAATGCATACAACTATTCATTGTTCATTTTCAGTGTTCAAGTATAAAACTCTTTAAAACTGTTCATTTCAATGTCTGAACATGATTGTGACAATATATTTATTGATAACATATCAAAAAGCCTTGTGATTACTTTGTTTTGTAACTCTGTATGAACTTTTGAACTTGTTTATTGAGAGAAAACCCAAATCAATGAAACTCTGCTCCATGTTTTCACTGCTGCCAACTCACACACACACACACACACACACACACACACACACACAGTGCTGCTGACACTTGGTTGATTCACAGACACCGGACCGGGAAGCTTAAGGTGGGTCCACCACTGTCACTAAATGTTCAGGTCATTGTTACTTACTGAAACTAAATATTGGTATTTTGTCACCTTTATGTTTCTGTCTTTACAGACTGTTCAGAATAGCTAACTGTTAAGAAACACTAATGCTACATTACTGGTAAACAATGACAGGATGAGGAAGTGGTAAGTTTCGATTTCATTGTAACTGCAGAGAGGATGGGGTGGTTTTTGGCTGACAGTCTCTTGGTTTGATGTTTGCTCCCACAGACAACACGGACATAAATAAGAGTAAAGTAAGTCATCACTGGTAGTAATCAGTTAACTTCTACTAACTACAGTCTCTTAGAAACACTAATGCTATGTTAGTAAAAGTGAAAAGATGAAGAAGTGGTTAGTTTTCATTTGATTGTTACTGTAGAGAAGTGTGGTCTGATTTTGGTTGTTACTGTACAGAAGTGTGGTCTGATTTTGGTTGTTACTGTAGAGAGGTCTGGTCTGATTTTGGTTGTTACTGTAGAGAGGTCTGGTCTGATTTTGGTTGTTACTGTAGAGAGGTCTGGTCTGATTTTGGTTGTTACTGTAGAGAGGTCTGGTCTGATTTTGGTTGTTACTGTAGAGAGGTCTGGTGTGTTTTTGGTTGTTACCGTAGAGAGGTCAGGTCTGTTTTTGGTTGTTACTGTAGAGAGGACTGGTCTGTTTTTGGTTGCTACTGTAGAGAGGACTGGTCTGTTTTTGGCTGACAGTGTCTTGGTTTGATGTTTGCTCCCCCAGACAACACAGACATAAATAAGAGTAAAGTAAGTCATCACTGGTAGTAAGCAGTTAACTTCAGCTAACTACATCTGAGTCTCTTATAGACAGTAGCTGACTAATAAAAGCCTGGCTGACTCATTTTTAAACTGGCTCATAAAACTGTCAAATATTCTACTTTTTGAGGATCAATCTTTGGCCTGCTGCTGAGGGCTTTTGGTAAATTTCCAGTTTCACAGACTGGTACTTTACAGTCAGTTGTATTTACACTCAGTATGATTATAAATGTGAAAGAATAGATACTGCTCACTAAATAATGAGCAGTATCTATTCTTTATCTATTCTATCTATTTCTTATCACTCCATCACCTCCACATCTAAGTGCATGAGAGTGAGTCAGAGGCAGGTGCAGGATGCAGGGACAGAGCAGAGAGATACTTTGCTGTGGTGAGTGATGAAAGGGAGTATACAGTTTAGAATAATTTGTCGATGGGAAACATTTCAGCCAAGGTGTCCTGTATGACCAATAAAGTCAAGAGAGTAGCACATATTATTTAGTCAGTCGACCTGGAGGAAGATCAACCTTGACATCTTTTGCTTCTGATCAACTCAATCAACTGTGTTTTGAATTGTTGTCTATCATTAGTCTTATAGTAATTTTTTCCCCAACATTTAAATATCAGCTTCTACTCCGCTTCAGTTAGTCAGATCAAGTGATATTAGACACATTAACAGTCTTTTTTAGCATCAAATGCCCTCTTAGTGTTTCCTGTTGAGCTGTGGTGGAACAGAAACACTTTGGCACTAAACAGACTGTAACATTGAAAGATTAATGCACTAGTTAATTATATTTCTGCAAAATGATCTGCAGTACTATCCTTGTCAGTAAATGAGAGTCACAGATACATATCCATATACCGTAAAGACATCAATTTAATGCTGATCTTATCCTTTGAGTTCAATAAATTATCTAAATAAATTCACATAAACAATTGTCCGTCCATCCTGTCAAACTACTTTCAGGTTCAGAAGGAAATCATCTTTATGAGTTATCTATAGATCCAGGATACAGGATCCCTTTTCTGTTGGTGTGTCCTACATGTTACACAATATTGTGGAAATGTTGCTTATGTTCACTACTTTTGGAAATTGTACAACTGTAATTGTAACAAATGATCTGTGATCCGTAACTACAAACAGAGAGGAAAAAGATTTAAGGTTGGGCAGTGATACTTTTCAGTAATGTGTGTCTTATTTCCTTTTCAGAGAGTAGAGAGAAGATGTACATCATTGCCCTGGTATTGGTCATCTGTCTGGGCTTAGTGGGAATGCTGTACGGATACTATAAAAGTGAGTAAACCAGTTTCTTAAAGAAATAAATTGAAGCTGAGTCACATTATGATCATAAAAGGGAAGACACATTGATCAAAGCATCATCACATCTGGGTTATATTCAGACTCCATAATATGAAGCATCTGTGTTTGTCAGCATTATTTTAACTTAAACACCATTTATGATTATAATTACTGTAACATTCAATCTGTCATGTTTTGCACCATTTTAGAGAGGAAAGAGATTGAAGACTAGTTGGTGAAATGCTAAAATGTTTTAGTAATGTTTGTCTAATTCCCTTTTCAGATAATGAACGGCGCATCCACCGCACTATCATGATTGGCCAGTGTTACTTGATATGTCTGTTAATTGTGGTAGTGGTGTTCCTCATTTTAAAGGTGAGTAATTCAACCAGTTTCTTCATGCCATGGTTATGATACTGGTTAATATTTGACCCAGTAGCTAAGTCATCTTTTCCTTTCAAACCACTTCATGCCTTTACAGTCTTTTTAGTGCCAAAATCCTTCTTGTTACTACACTACCACGGCAGCTCAACAGGGAAACCAGGGGCGATTGTAGGATCAGACCTATAGGGGGCCTCAGATCCTAATGAGAATTTGACATACATTGCTCTGCAAGTACTAAAAAATACAATAATAATATAATTATTTTTAAGGGTTCTGAGATCAAATGTAGGGGTCTAAAATGACTGTGGATACACTGTGCATTTTGTCCTCCATCACTTACATTGAAAGGACATTTGTATGGGATCTTTTGAGTATGAAGAATGATTAGAGCGAGGAAAACCTCTTTCAGTTTTCATATGGGAACCTGACTGCTAGTTCAAGACATACTTTAGTTGGATTTCTAAACACTTAACTGTTGTTTTCTTACAGCTGGAAGATCAGCAAGTGAAAGTGAATGAGAGATGAAGAAGAGATGAAAGCATCGCGGGTTTGGATGTCAAAGTGAACCAAATTGATGGATGATATTTGATTAAAAAGGAAGAAGTGTTACAGTAATAGGATACAACAGGAAAAATTGCATTTAAATTGTATAATTGAGTTCATTATTAATAAGAAAAACATTGTTACACATGAATCAAACTGTCATACCTATATCAGTGTGGAAGGGCCTTAAGGGACTCTACATAAAGTCAAGATGCAGTTAAATGGAGAACAAAAAACAAACAACTAAACAAAAACAACAAGAAGCAATTTGGCTATTCATGCATATGTTTTTGCCTATTTTTCTTAATCTGCAGTGAACAAGAATGAACTCCTTTATTTGTCAGTAATCATATATGTCATAACTGCCAAAAATGATCCTGTGACTGAACTTCTGTATCTTTATAGTCCTCAATAAAATTTAAATATTTTGTAATTAAGTGTGTTGTGTAATCTGTTAAAACTGTCAGAATGTAAAACTATTTACAAGTGATCAGTTCACTTATATGCCGATTAATACATCAACAGGTTATCAGACATTATCAGACATGATTTACAGCTACAGATATCACTTTACAGAAACTACTACAGTACTAGTATTTATATTGTTCAACACATTACTTTTTTCAGCCTTGTATGCTCTACTTGTACTGCAACACATTTCACTCAAATATATTTTAGTGTAGTCATCTATTTATATTTTCTTCCTTCTTTAGGGTTCATGTAATAATACTGTATGCTAAACTGATATCACAGTACTGTATGTTGTTTATTTTATAACTTCATCAGAGCTCAGACAGTAATGCTGGCTGTGTACATCATGTTTCTTATGAGGAAAATAAAGATGAACAACAATGAAGAGGAACCTTGTATGTTTCTTCCCACCAGAGGGCGCTGCAACCCCATCAGTTATTTAGTCAGTCGGCCTGGAGGAAGGACCTTGACACCTGTTGCTTCTGATTTTATCCACTGTTTGTTGAATTATTAATTATTAATCATCATTAATCATTAGGCTTGTTGTATTTTCCCCCCAACATTTAAGTATCAGCTTCTATTGAGCTTCAGCAGTGTGAATTAGTCATATCAAGTGATATCTGGCACATTTACAGTCTTTTTAGCATCAAATTCCCTCTTAGTGTTTCCCTGTTGAGCTGTGGTGGTAGTATAGTAACAAAAAGACTCTGGCTGTAAAAAGACTAAGATTGAAAGATTAATGCACCAGTTAATTATATTTCTGTGAAATGATCTGCAGTACTACCCTTGTCAGTAAATGAGAGTCACAGATACAGATCCATATAAAGACATCAATTCAATGCTGATATTATCCTTTGAGCTCAATAAATGATCTAAAATTATCTAAATGGTTACACCCATCTGAGGGAGAGTCATATAAATTCAGGTAAACAATTGTCAGTCCTATCAGACTACTTTCAGGTTCAGAAGGAAATCACCTTTATGAGTTAACTATAGATCCAGGATACAGGACCCCTTTTCCGTTTTCTCCCGTGGATTTTCTCTGCAGCAGCAGGAAAAGGTAAGCAGTCAGGTGTTGGTGTGTCTTACATGTTACACAATATTGTAGAAATTTCAGAAGTATGTTCACCACTGTTGGAAATTGTAAAAAATGTACAACTGTAATTGTAACAAATTATCTGTGATTTTTTTTCTCCGACAAACAGTTTTAAGGAAACAAACAAAAAGATTTAAGGTTGAGTGGTGATACTTCTCAGTAATGTGTGTCTTATTCCCTTTTCAGAGAGTAGAGAAACATGAACGGGTACATCATTGCCCTGGTATTCTTCATCTGTCTGGGCTTATTGGGAAAGTTGTATGAATATTATGAAAGTGAGTAATTAAACCAGTTTCTTAAAGAAATATATTGAAGCTGAGTCACACTATGAGCATAAAAGGGAGAACACATTGATCAAAGCATCATCACATCTAGGTTTTATTCAGACTCCATAACATGAAGCATCTGTGTTTGTCAGCATTATTTTAACTTAAACACCATTTATGATCATAATTACTGTAACATTTAATGTGTGATGTTTTGCACCAGTTTAAAGAGGAAAGGGATTTAAGACTAGTTGGTGAAATGCTAAAAATGTTTTAGTAATGTTTGTCTAATTCCCTTTTCAGAGAATGAACGGCGCATCCTCCGCAAAATCATATTGGTCCAGTGTTGCTTGATATTTCTGTTAATTGGGTGGGTGGTGTACCTCATTGAAAGGTGAGTAATTCTACCAGTTTCTTCATGCCATGGTTATGATACTGGTTAATGTTTGACCCAGTAGCTAAGTCATCTTTTCCTTTCAAACCACTTTATGTCTTTACAGTCTTTTTAGTGCCAAAGTCCTTCTTGTTACTACACCACCACTGCAGCTGTACAGTATAAGCCTCAAATACGTTTCAGATCAACTTTTAAATGCCGTTTTGAACTGAATGACTGTGTGGACACATTGTGCATTTTGTCCTCCATCACTTATACTGAAAGCACATTTGAAGGAGATCTTTTGAGTATGAATGATTACAACGAGGAAAACCTCTTTCAGTTATCATATGGAAATGCTAGTTTAAGACTTCTAACACTGAACTGTTGTTTTCTTACAGCCAGAAGATCAGCAAGTGAAAGGGAATTAGAGATGAAGAGATGAAAGCAATGGATGATATTTGATTAAAAAGGAAGTGTCGCAGTAATAGGATACAATAGGAAAAATGCATTTATATTGTATAATGAGTTCATTATTAAGAACAAAAACATTGTTACACATGAATCAAACTGTCATACCTACATCAGTGTGGAAGGGCCTTAAAGGATTTTACATAGTGTTTTTTTTTTAAGTCAAGATGCAGTTAAATGGAGAACAAAACAAACAAAACAGCAACAAGTACCATGGCTATTCATAAATATGTTTTTGCCTTTTTTTAATCTGCAGTGAACAAGAATTAGCTCCTTTATTTATCAGTAATCATACATGTGTCATAACTGTCAAAAATGATCCTGTGACTGAACTTCTGTATCTTTATAGTTCAATAAAGTTTAAGTATTTTGTAATTAAGTGTGTTGTGTAATCTGTTAAAACTGTCAGAATGTGGTGGACTGTAAAAAAAATAATTAAAAAATCACAAGTAATCAGGTCACTTAAAAGCCTGATTAATACATCAACAGGTTGACATTATCAGACATGATTTACAGCTACATATATCACTTTACACAATCTACAGTACCAGTATTTAAATTGTTCAACACATTACTTTTTCCAGCCTTGTATGCTCTACTTGTACTGCACTACATTTCTTTCAGATATATTGTAATAAATCTTGCAAACCAGGCAGGCGAATACTGCCACCACCTGGAATTAACCAGTAAGGTTTGTCAGGATTTAGCTAGAAACACACAGGACACAAAACGCAATTATATAAAAATTACAAACTTTATTTCCTTTTCAATAACAATAATTTAGGGCACAGGAGCACCGGCTGAGACAGGTAAACAGTAGACCAATAGCCAGGACATGAAATGTGCAACATCCAGAGCTCAGTTCCACACCACAAAGGGCTTAATAGGAAATAAACTAGCTTACACCACACACTTGTTTTTTAAATAACAGCACTGTACACTTTAACCAAGAAATACACTACAGCATGCTTCAAGTCATGTTTCCCACACTGCATCTGAGTGAGCCATGTATATATTTCATTGCCCTCCCAAGACTATCAAGACTGTCACCCCCCTGTTACTACCCATGCCAGTGCTCTGAAGAGTTGACCTACCAGTAGGTCAGGCTTTCAGACAAGTCTGATAAACTGGCCTACCCACTAAGGATAACCTACCCTAAAGAAATCATGGTAGCGCATCCTGTCATGCTGGAAATATCTTTCAGAATGACCTACTAACCATTATATTATGTAGTAGGTCATTCTGATAGATATTTCCTACCTGACAGTGTGTGCCACCCATGGTTTAAGCACAATATAATGGGTAGTAGGTCATTCTGATGGATATTTCCTACCTGACAGTAGCCCATGTGCTACCCATGGTTTTAGCACAATATGATTCACTTCGGCAAGACAGACACTCCAAGATAGGTTACAATTATGGACCTAGTACCTAAACGATGTAGGTAGGTCATTCTGAGAGGTAGGTTACATTTTCAGGACACCGGCTCCCTGCGCAATTTAAAATAAGTTAACACCTTATATACAGTCTATGGTTAACACAGATAAGACATTCTAACATATGAACCAAGACTACAATCATAAACGGACATTAACCATGAAATTGTATACTCAACTCGCCAGCGGCTAGCAGCCCTGCTAAAGCCCCAGCCCTGGCTACCTAAAGGAGGCAACTATAGCCTCCCCTCCTCACTCAGGTTCGCCTCCCCAGCCTTACTACCTTAACACGCCGGCAGCCCTAACCGACTGCGAGCGCCCCTCCCCAGCCCAAAGGGTACCAGCCGCCAAACAGACAAAAGACGTCCACACAGCTCTTTTTCAAATCTCTGCTCTCTACTTGGCGTCTCACAGGTGTCTCCAATAGTCTGTAATTAGTCTTTTTGCAGCGAGACAGCGCCACCTGCTGTCTGACTACAATATTTTAGTGTCGTCATGTTCATCTTTTCTGCCTTCTGAGTCCATGTAATAATGTACTGTATGCTAAACTGATATCACAGTACTGTATGTTATTTATTTTATAACTTCATCAGAGTCAAACAGTAATGCTGCCTGTGTACATCATGTTTCTTATAAGGAAAATAAAGATGAATAACAATGAAGAGGAACTTTGTACGTTTATGCCCAGCAGAGGGCGCTGCGACCCCATCAATTATTTAGTCAGTCAGCTTATAAATACGATGATCTGCTGATCTGAACCTGTTGTTTCTGATTTTATCAACTGTTTGCGTAATTGTTACACATTTTTTTTCACTGTCCATTGTATGTCCACTTTAAGCTTGTAGTAATTTTTTTTTGGGACATTTAATTGTAAGTTTGTAAGAGGCGTCAGCAGTCTGAGTTAGTCACATCAAGCAACATTTACAGTGTTTGTGTATCCTTGGACAGTATTGTTGTGCAATGGTGGCAGTGGGAAGAAAGGTATTGAAGTGACTGAGGAATGTTTCTTTCACTTTTGCGGTGTTGGTGTGTTAACTCAGGTGAACAGTTGTCAATCCTGTCAGACTACTTAAGGGCTCAGAAGGAGATCATGGCTCCATATACAGGACTATTTTTCTGTTTTCTCCTGTGGATTTTCTCTCCAGCAGTAGGAAAAGGTAAGCAGCAGTCAGATGTTGGTGTGTCATGTATGTTGAATATTAGATTAGAAACAGAAAATATTGTTGAAATCTCACTTCACATAAACTGCACAAGTTTGTAAATGCTCGGACAGTGTTTAGATTAGTTTATGACCCAAAACAGTGCATCTGTACATGTGTATGAACTTTAAACATAGTTGGAAAGAAACGTAATGTTGATAGTACAGTTTCTTTTGTGTGTAGTTAATTAAACAATATACGATATGGTGCCTTTTGGAAACTGAAAAGCAACAACATTCAAGGTAGATAGCCGCCCACCTAGAGCCCAGTTCTGCTTGAGGTTTTTCCTGCCACTGTCACCAAATGCTGCTCATTAGGGAATGTTGGGTCCCCTGCCGATGTGAAAAGTGTCCTGAGATAACTCCTCTAGTGATTTAGCACTGTATAGTAAATAAAATGAACTTGATTTGAAGGTTAAAGGATCAGTGCTAGCATTAATTCCTGAAAAAAATGAAGCCTAAAACATGACATTCCTCACAGTTACTACTATCCAAATGATCGTAATCATGTGTTACACTCATATAAACGCAATTTAAGTAAAAATCCTAATTTACATACGTCTTATTGTTTGTTGCCCTCTGATTGTTTAAATTACACCAGTCATACTGCCTTCACTCAAGCCTTCCTGGTTTCTGTTCCCAGAATAGTACAGCTTTCTATAGAGATAAAGATCATGAAGCATTACAATAGTACTGTATGTTTTAATCTGATCACTGATCACAGGTGCAGCCTCGTAAGGCCTCATGTGATGCATGCCAAGTGCAGTCAATGGCATGATCGGAATGATCGTGAATGATCATGTTTTGATAGCAGCAGATGTGTTATAGACACAAGCACAAGGCAAACTGTTAAATCTACGGTGAAAAGAAAAGCAACAAGCTATAACTACAAATAATGTCTGTATATGTAAAACAGTTTTTTATCTGGGGGGACTGAGACAGAGACTGAACTGAGGGGCTGCATAAAGGGCCAGTATAAGATAAATAGAACCCCAGAATATAATTATAAAGCTGGGAATGTGCAGGATATGTGTCCTTTTAAAGTGTGTGTTTCCATTCTTCTACCACAAAATAGCGACTCAATTACAGTAACGTGATCACTTGTAATTCTAATTCTATGTGCACTCTTTTTGGAAAATTGTTAGTAGGGACCAAAATAAATCACTGCTACTACTAATGTTTGAGTAGTCATACAATGCAATAAAATTAAATTCTGCATATGTGAACCATCCAAAACATTGGTTCTGGGTGCTCTGGGCTTAAGCGCCAGATCTGGTTAACTGCTAGATCTGCCCCTGCTCACCTGGGAAAGGTTAAAAACTGTAAGCTGTGGATACTAACAATAGTAATTTGGCACTGAAGTCTGTAATGTGTGCCAAACACTCCCCAAACCTTTCTGACAAGTTTCTCCTCTTTATTGGCTCTGTTTCTGTGATATGGTGATATTGAGAAAGTAAATTCTGAGTAGGGAAAAAAGGCTTCTTGTCGAAGTTTAAATGTGTTTTCCTGTTTGTTTCCAGAGGTCACCATCACCTGCCTGACTTCAGAGGAATGTGTTCTCCCATGTCAGTTCCAATCTGACGGCATAGGTGCAAGAATCATGTGGTATAAGCAGAACACTGTGATTAGCTGCACGCGATACGGCGACACCAGCTTTGTCGTAGGCCACACCTCACCGGCCACTGAGTACAAAGGAAGAACACGCCTGTATGCTGACCAGGTCCTGAAGGGAAACGCCACGCTGGTGCTGAGAGACATCACACTGCAAGATGAGGGCCGATACGTCTGCAATGCTATAACTAAACCCCGCGTTGAGTCTCACACCATCCATCTTGTTGTAAAAGGTACAAACTGCTGTGAGGAATCTGATTATATCCTTAACTCATCATGTTCAGAGGCCATTCTTCGAAGACTCTTATCTGGAAACACCCTCTTAGAAGCTAGTTATTGCCTATCAAATTGCTTTGGTTAATACAATTGGAATTTAAATCAATGACTGACTAAGTCAATCACAAATAACAGCTGTATAACGTCCCTTGGTTTCTTGCAATTCAACATATCATGGCTGTTATGTACTGTAAAAAGGTCGCAAAGCACCAATGAAAGGGGACTGTCAGTTTTGTGAATATATTTTTAAAGGCTTTGCAAAGCTTTATCAGGGCTTAAACTCCTCCAAGATGTTTGTGAATCCTTAATAACTGAAATTTAAATCTGAAAGAGAACATTTAAATGTCCAAAAACATTTATTGCAATTGAACCTCTACAGAGAACTTCTAACAAGTTCTTTTTGTAGCTCCGGTTCGAGAAGTTGATGCTGAGTTTGGTCCCAGTTCAGTCATCTGCAGAGCTGAAGGTATCTTCCCTGCTCCGACGCTCACCTGGTCTACAGATCCTCCAAGTGATCCTCAACTCCTCCAGAATAAAACAAAGAGCCAGAAAAACCAATTTGGCTGCTATAACATCGAGAGTTCACTGATGTTGGTGGAAAGAAATACCATAAAGCAGACTTACATCTGTTGTGTATCCAGTGGCACCAACAAAAAAACACTCTTCCTGAAGCATGAAGGTAATAAAGTTTTGTATCTTTGGTGTGAAGTTAACTTTACTGTTCAAAAGTAATTATATGTTACTCTTTGTTGTAGCTTCTATCCACGTCTCTACAGGTGGTGATGTGTTGATTCCCTGCAGTTTTCCTCACCTTCAAAGCTTTCAGCTCATCTGGAGGTTTGGACGCTCAGATTCAGTCGTCTCTATCGTTGTCACTAATCAGAAGCCTCAGGTGAAGGTTTGGGATCAGTGGAAGTCTCATGTCTCCAACGGGGTTTCAGCGTTGAGCAGTCTGAAGCTGCACAGCCTGAAGTCGGAGCATCAGGGAACCTTCACCTGTGAGGTCAGCACACCTGAGAAAAAGTATGTCACACAGACCGACATCACCTTAACTGAAGGTAATGACCACCGCTGCTATTTATAAACCACATTATTGTTCACTATGTAACAGGAATCTTAATAGTTGACTCTAGAGTGAACAAAAAGCTAATTGAGATTTTAGACACTTTGCATTATGCTGTAGCATGACTGTAATTTTTGCACCTTTAAAATGAAAAGCATGAAATACTAGTGGAACTGTTGGTAGTGGAAGTACTTATTTTACAGAATGACGCGTTCAATTTCAGAATTATTATTATTATTGTATCGGATTGTAATTATTAAATGTGTACATCACTGTGTTGAAGCTGGTAAAGGTGTGGCTAATTAGATTCTAGTTGATATTTTCAGCGAAGTAAAAACTAGTTAGTAAATATCTGCCTACCTATATTTGAGGTTTAAATAATCATCACCTGGCTCCAGCTCTTTTTCATTCCTGTGTGTCTTATTTCCTTTTCAGACTGTAAACATAACATCTACCGCTCCGTCATCATCAGCCTGTTTGTCTTCATGTGTCTGTCCGTAATGGCAGTGATGTTCCTGTGCTATATAAGTGAGTAATTCAATCAGTTTCTTAAGGAAATAAACTGAAGCTGAGTCACACTATTGATTTTGTTTCTGTAATCATTCATCTTGTTCATAACGGCCATCAGAAGATTTAGTCCTCCATGACTTTACATTGAAAGCACATTTGAAGCAGATCTTTTAATAGTCAGTATGAACAGGAGGAATGATTACATAGAGGAAAACCTCTTTCACTGTTTATGTGGACACCTGACTGCTATTTTAAGACACACTTGCAAAAAAATGTGAACTAGATATCCAAGGTTCAAAGTTGAAGCTGTAACGTTGAACTGTTTTTTTCTTACAGAAAGAAGATTAGAACGAGACAGAGGAAGAGGAGGAGGAGGAGGAGGAAGAGGAGAAGAAGAAGAGATGAGAAAGCTGGAGAGTTGAATGTTGAAGTGAATGCATCTGATGGATGAGACTTGATGAAAAACAAAGACGTGTAACAGTATTAGGATACATTAGGATTTTTTTTTATTTTTGATATCTGAGTTCATTATTAAGGGCAAAAACATCATTACACATGAACCAAACTGTGTCATATCTACATCAGTGTGTAGAAATATGATTATATGTACTTTAGGACCTTCAACAGGAGTTTGTTTCTTTCTTTTTTAACACTGAGGACAGTAAACCTGCTGTAACAGATCATTTGTGAGGCTGTAAATATGTTGTGTATATATTGTAATATAGGTCAGTTTTATTGATTCTTGTACACATTTTGTAAATATGTTAAAAGTCCTGCACACAGGTGATTACATGTATTTATTTATTGACACTTTATTCTCCTGTTATCTTTGTTGCATCTACTCTGGAAGGACATATCACACCTTTATCATTCTTTTAGTACCTGATGTCTGATGATCCCACGTTAGCTTAGCTGCATCACCTTCAACCTGAGCAGAGGTCCAATCACAATAACTGAAAACATCTGCGTGGGTGTGCAGGGCCTCAAAGGACTACATAAAGTTGGTTTGTTTTTTTGATCATGATGCAATGAAATGGAGAACCCACAAGCACAAACTAGCTCTTTTGCCCTTGTTACATGTTTGTTTGTTTTTTATCTGCAGCCCTTTCTTTGTCAGTGAGCATATATGTGTCTGTCAACTGTCAAAAAATGATCCTGAGACTGTGAACTTCTGTATCTTTATCATTCAGATTAAAATGTTTCTAATGGTATATTGAGTGTGTCGAGTGTAATCTGTTTAGAAGCCCAATGGTTGGCAAATTAAACAATTGATATAAAAGTACTGCTGCAAACGGTAGATGTTGATTATACTGTTTCAATGAGAGACTTATTTATATATTTAAAGTCTTTATTTTTAATGTATGAATAAATTCTGCTCAGGCCGGTCAGATAATTCAGGCTGCCAAATTTTAAAGATTTAGACAAAGTAGAAGCTGATATCTACAGAGAAGATTTAGTTTAATGTAGTTGTATTCTGTTTTATTTTATTTTGATCACTCCTGGAAGCATATTGCCAAATCTTATACTAGAGACTAAAATCTTGTACTAAAATTATCAACACCACAATGAGAGAAAACTGTGCTCAGGTCAAGATAAGCACTGGTGGTGAGGAACATGAAGAGTTGTTTTTTTCCTAAGCAGGATGAAATGACACATCATCTTAACGTCATACAGATCCCAAAATAAAATACCAAAACACCCAAAGACAGACATCGGGAGGAGACTCAGGGTAATGAAACAGGTTTTTTTGTGAAACTATCTGTGACTGTTGTTTATTGACTGAGGTTATCTGATCCTTTCAGTCATTTCAGTAAATGATGTAAAAAGTCACGTCAATCTGACTGAGGAATGTGTTATGTTTGCTTTCAGTTTTGTTGTGTATTGTGGGGCGGTGTCATTAGTTTTACATTAACTTATAACGTGTCAGTCTTCTTTTTTTTCTTGTCAACACATTCAGGTTTTGCTGTGTATTGTGGGCGGTGTCATTAAGTTTTACATTAACTTATAACATGTCAGTCTTGTCAAACTGCTGTTGAGCTCAGAAGGAGATCATATTTTCCAGTTGACTATGGCTCCGTATACTGGACTCTCCCTCTGTTTTCTCCTGTGGATTTTCTCTCCAGCTGCAGGAACAGGTAAGCTTTCAGATGTTGGTGTGTCTTGTATGTTGAATATCAGATTACAAACAGAAAATATTGCAGAAATGTCACTTTCCATGAACTGCACTCGTAAATACTTGGAATATGTGCAGACACAACTTAAGGTGTCCATAAAGTCTCTTTACAATTTAACAAATTTATTACAAAAGCAAATGAATAGACAAATCTGTGGAAATGTAATCAATTAATACACCTCTATATGGGCACCATTAGTTGCACGAAGCACATCAAGACGGTGCTCGACTTCTTGCCATGTTCGCTGTGGCAGAGCCTTATCAATGGCGGCAATGGCATCAGTGATCTTTAGCTTCAGGTCGTTGATGTCCCGTATCTTTGTTCCATAGACGATACACAAATGAGATGTGATTAAAAACTTTGATAACCACTGAGTACATAGAACAAATCTGACTAACATATCTTTATCAATTGCTTTTGTAAGAGACTTTGTGGACACCCTGTGTATTTCTTGCATGTACTTAATTAAACAATATACTACTACTAATATGATACCTTTTGGAAACTGAAAAGCGACAACATTCATTAGCTTTTTTAAAGAGTCTATCTCTCTCTCTCTCTCTCTCTCTCTCAGTCAACCAAACCATTTAAATGGCCGCCCACTTAGAGCCCGGTTCTGCTTGAGGTTTTTCCTGCCACTGTCACCAAGTGCTGCTTATTGGGGAATGTTGGGTCTCTGTACAGTCTAGACCTGCTCCATGTGAAAAGTGCACTGAGAGAACTCTACTGTTTAGCAGTATATAAATAAAATCAACTTGACTTGACAATGTGTGGCACAATGGTAGTTGAAGAGTTAAAGGATCAGTGTTAGCATTAATTACTGCTTGGAACACAAATGATAAAGCCCAAAACATAACATCCCTCACAGTTACTACTGTCCAAATGATATGGTACAGTCATAAAAACACAATTTAAGTAAAAATCCTAATTTAAAGACGTCAGTTTTGTTGCCATCTGCATTCAAAGCCTTCCTGCTTTCTGTTTCCAGAAAAGTACAGCTCTCTATAGAGATAGAGATCATGGGGCAGTACATTACAATGGTATCATGTTTTATCTGATACACCGATCACAAGTTCAGCCTCATAATGCTTCGTATGACATGTTGTATTGTACGTACATGCAAACATGAAACAGTTAAATCCACAGTGAAAACCAAGCAACAAACTAGTAAATAATGTCTGTAGTTGAACCAAAAATGTGTTTCAGTATAAAACAGTCTTTTCAGGGGTAGTGGCATGTTGACAGATGCTGAATGAATTCATGGTCCCCAGTGGATGAATCTTAATGATTTAACCAACAAGTCAAAATTTCCACATGGATTCATAATCTATAAAGTAAAGAGATTATTTGGGAATGATAACAAATGGACCTCTGATCCTCTTACTTATATATTCAGTGGGGGAAAAAAGGCTAAAATGTCTAAATTTAAATGTGTTTTCCTGTTTGTTTCCAGAATACAACATCACCTGCCTGACTTCAGAGAAATGTGTTCTCCCATGTCCGTTCCAATCTGATGGCATAGGTGCAAGGATCATGTGGTACAAGCAGAACACAGTGATTAGCTGCACGCGATACGGCGACACCAACTTTGTCATAGGCCACAACTCACCGGCCAGTGAGTACATAAATAGAACATGCCTGTATGTTGACCAGGTCCTGAAGGGAAACGCCACGCTGGTGCTGAGAGACATCACACTGCAAGATGAGGGCCGATATGTCTGCAACGCTATAAGTAAACCCCGCGTTGAGTCCCACACCATCCATCTTGTTGTAAAAGGTACAAACTGCTGTGAGAAAGTTATAGTTTTGCCTTTTTTTAATCATTATCCATTAATCTGATTATTTTCTTAACCACTCATTAAATGTTTGGTGTCAAAAAATTATGAAAATCACTGTTTCCAAGAGACCAAGATGACATCACAGTATCTAGTGTCTGAAATACTTTTGATCAACACACTGAAGCAACATTTGTCTTTTTATTTTTCTGCACAACATACAGCAGTAACAGCTCATCAATATCTATTTTCATTAGCTGCAGACACAGCTGGAACCAGCAGCTGTTTACAAGACGTTATCGTTCATAAGCTCAAATCCTTATTGTTATAGTTATCATTCTTAGTGTGGACAGTCCTTTACAAATTAAACTCCAAGATATTTGCAAAGCCTTTATGACTGAAATAGATCATTTATATGTCCAAAAACATTTATTGCAATTGTGAACCTCTACAGAGAACCACTCTCTTCTGTTCTACAGCTCCGGTCCGTGAGGTTGATGCTGAGATCAGTCATAATTTTGCCTTCTGCAGAGCTGAAGGTATCTACCCTCCTCCGACGCTCACCTGGTCTACAGATCCTCCAAGTGATCCTCAACTCCTCCAGAATAAAACAAAGAGCCAGAAAACCCGACTTGGCTGCTATAACATTGAGAGTTCACTGATGTTGGTGGAAAGAAATACCATAAAGCAGACTTACATCTGTTCAGTATCCAGTGGCACCAACACAAAAACACTCTTCCTGAAGCATGAAGGTAATAAAGTTTTGTATCTTTGGTGTGAAGTTAACTTTGCTGTTCAAAAGTCATCATATTTTACTTTTTGTTGTAGCTTCTATCCAGGCCTCTCCAGGCAGTGATGTATTGATTCCCTGCAGTTTTCCTCACCACGTCCTTCAAAGCTTTCAGCTCACCTGGAGATTTGGACGCTCAGAGTCAGTCGTCTCTATCGTTGTCACTAATCAGAAGCCTCAGGTGAAGGTTTGGGATCAGTGGAAGTCTCATGTCTCCAACGGGGTTTTAGTGTCGAGTAGCCTGAAGCTGCACAGCCTGAAGTCGGAGCATCAGGGAACCTTCACCTGTGAGGTCAGCACACCTGAGCAAAAGTACGTCACTCAGACTGACATCACCTTAGCTGAAGGTAATGACCACCGCTGCTGTTTATAAACCACATTAATGTTCCCTATGTAACAGGAATCTTAAACTCTCCTCAATGGTTAACCTGCCTAGTGGCCAGTTATTGTTACTACATCTAACACTACTACTACTACAGTCTACAGTTAGCCACCGAGCTAGCAGGTAAGTTAGCTGCCGAGCTAACAGCTGAGCCAGCGCCGAGCTAGCAGCGTCCATGTTTCTGGTAGAGGTGGTGACTTTGATTGACAGGTGACACTTGGTAGGGGGCGGGGCTTCAGTGGACTCGGTGGCCACGCCCACAGCGTTTGGGAGCAGAGAAAGAGGCTGATTTTTACACAACTTTGAAGCCTAATTTCATATATTTGTCGATTTTTTTAATCATTAAAATTTGGCAGGGTGGTTAACAACACACTTTTCTGTGATATGTCAAACTCAGAACACTTGTGTATTTTTACTTTACACAGATTTTAATAGTTGACCCTAGAGTGAACAAAAAGCTAAAGCTAGATTGTAGACACTTATACTGTAGCATGACTTTACTAGAAACTGTTCAGGGAGGAAACAGACTGGAGGTTTGTTGGTATAATGCTGATATTTTTTAGTAATGTGTGTCTTATTCTCATTTCAGAGATTAAACAGTACAACTGCACCCCCATCATCATCGTACTGAGTGTCTTCATGTGTCTGTTCTTTGTGGGAATGCTGTTCCTTTGCTACAGGAGTGAGTAATTCAACCAGTTTCTCAAAGAAATAAACTGAAGCTGAGTCACACCATGAACATAAAAGGGAGGAGACATTGGTCAAAACACCTCAAACACCATTCAAGACACTAATTACAGTCCTCCATCACACAGGAAAACATCTTCACTGTTCATATGGACACCTGACTGCTGCTTTAAGACACACTTGAAAACTTGTGAACCTGTCCTTTAATCCTCAAAGTTGAAGTTGTAACGCTGTTGTTTTCTCACAGAGAGAAGATCACACAGAGACAGAGGACGACAACGGGAAGAAGAGATGAGAAGGCTGGAGGGGAGTGTTGAAGTGAACGTATCTGATGCATGACATATCTGATTAAAGACAAAGACTTGCCTCTGCAGCAGTGAACAATAACAGGAAGCATCAGGAAAAAAATTGTTACGTATTATGCATGAATCAAACTCTCATATAACCAGTGTGAAATATAATTATATGTGATTTATGACCTTTAACAGGAGCATTTCTGTTTTTTAACAGTTAGACTCAGTTTGAGGATAGTAACCTAATGTTCGTTAGTGAGATTGTAAATATGTAGTATATATATTGTATTATAGGTCAGTTTTATTGATCTTTGTACATATTTTATTAAACTGTTTAAAGTCCTGCACACAGGTGATTACGTGTCTGTTGGCTGATTAATCCCTTTACTCTCCCGTTAGCTTCGTTGCATTCATTGATTTCCCATTAGCTTCGTTGCATTAGTTGATTTCCCGTTAGCTCCGTTGCATTCGTTGATTTCCCGTTAGCTCCGTTGCATTCGTTGATTTCCCGTTAGCTCAGTTGCATTCGTTGAATTCCCGTTAGCTCCGTTGCATTCGTTGATTTCCCGTTAGCTCAGTTGCATTCGTTGATTTCCCGTTAGCTCAGTTGCATTCGTTGATTTCCCGTTAGCTCAGTTGCATTCGTTGAATTCCCGTTAGCTCCGTTGCATTTGTTGATTTCCCGTTAACTCTGTTGCATTCGTTGATTTCCCGTTAGCTTTGTTGCATTCGTTGATTTCCCGTTAGCTTTGTTGCATTTGTTGATTTCTCGTTAGCATAGCTGCGTTACCTTCAACCTGAGCAGAGGTCCAATCACAATAAGTGGAAACACCAGTGTGTGTTTGAAAAAAAAATACAGTGAGATGAAAAACAAACACACGCACTAAAAAAAGCCAGCAACAAAAAGCTAGTTTGCTTTTGTCGTGTTCATAAATGATCTTCTGACTGTGAACTTCTGTTTCTTTATAATTCTGAATAAAAGTTTAAAGTGTTGTAATTGAGTGTGTTGAGTGTAATCTGTCCAAATCACATCTGATCAGACCATTTAAAAGCCTGATCAACACATTAAAAGTCTCATATTATAAGAAACAATTAACAGCTACATTTACCACTTTACTTAAACACAAACTACAGTCCATTTCTTAGGCTATTTGTGTTTATGTCCTAGTTTAATACATATTAATGTTGTGTTAAATCATTTATTCTAGATTGGTGTAATGTTTGAAATGTCAAACAAATGTGTTATTTAAAAAAGCTGAGATAGTTTTTTTTTGTTTTTATGATAACAAAACTATATAAAAGACATTATTATACTTTATTATGGTCCAGTATTATACACAAATTAAATTAAATGTGAAGAGAGAACATTCTTTAAGTTTTAGATGAATATGCATCAAATAAGTTTCATTTTTTGTATATTCTAGGTCACATTAGGGGAAGATATAAAATTTCAGGCTAAAAGAGAAAAGTATTTTTAAAGCTTTTGGATGTAAAAATGAACAGATTGTAAGGGTTAAATAAATCATAAAGTATTATTTATATATCTGAAAATATCATTTTAAGGCTCAAACCTACAGTTTCGGTCAAAGAACTCACACATTTTTCTACTTTTCCAACATTTTTTAAACTAATTTATTTACTCATTTTTATCTATTTATTTAACTATTTATTTTTCACTTATTTTAATTACATTTTTTAAATCATTTTTATTTCCCCGTACATGCATTGGTCTCCAGTTGTGTCTTTAAAATTGTTCTTTGTTTTTATTCCTTTTTAAATTTTCTTTTTTAAAATTTTTTATTTGGTCATTTGTTCTGTCTACTTATCACTTTGAACTACACTAGTTTGTATGAAAGTTGCTATATAAATAAAGTTTGATTGATTGATTGATTGACAGAGTGGAGCTAAATGATTGCAGTGAAATGTCTCTCAGTGAAACTCAAGAGTTTAACAAACGCGTCGCTTTGTCTTCTTTCTTATCTTCAGCTTTCATGAAATCTGCTCCGACCGGTCAGACAACACAAACTTCTTTAGAGTTAGAGAGAGAAGCTGATATCTGCAGACAAGATCTCATTCTTGTTTCATTCAGTCACAGTTGACGTCAGTCTTGTTTTTTATGATCATAACTAGGAGAAGTAGAAACCTTTTACTTATGAAAAGCTCTGATGGTGAGTCAGTACTGAACATTTATCTTTGCATTATTTGGATTATTAAACACCTTTTTTTTGTCATTATTTGTATTGATTTTATTAATTTATTATGTTTTCTTTATTTAAATTATATTATTTTAACCTTAACACTATTTTAAAAAGTGTATATTATAATTTGTTGTTTTTTTTTATTTAAATATTTGACTTGTATATGATTAGTATTATCATTTTTCAAGTTCATAAAAAGGAGAAATTAGATTTAAAAATGCACAAACACTAATTTTTTGAACATTTCTAAGTGGCTTTGGTTCCTTATATCTCAGTGTTTGATATTCATAGATATAAATGATACATATAAACATTTAACGACATTTTAAAGAAGTTTTTGGCTGTATGTTATCAACTATGAAAAAACTACTAAAAAAAAACATTCTTTGGTTCAACAGGAGTCTGCCTTAAATCCAATGAGATCAATCTTATCCAAATGATCATTCATAGTTAGACAGAAGAAAACTAAATTTAAAATTATGATTATAACACATATAGAACTGGATTATTGAACCCATAACCTCATCTGAAAATACTTAAAATAAATAGATAAATATGCTCGAGTGAGTGTCAAAAACATCCAAAGCATAAAAAATGAAATAAAATCAAAAGATGTTTGAGTATAAACGTTTATTCAAACCACACAAATGAATCAGTATTTAAACTGATTCAGTCGTTCACTTCAAATTTAAGAAATAAAAACACACACTGACCCGAAAAGGTCTTCAAACATAAATAATTAAATAAGCAGGAACACATGAGTAGTGTGTGTGTGTGTGTGCGTGTGTGTGTGCGTGTGTGTGTTACAGCAGGCGTTGGTTTTCCTCTCTGTAGTTGTGTGGGTCTCCTGCGAAGGGCAGAGACGGAGGATGGTTACAGATTCCCGTGAGGAAGATGATGATGGTGCCAAAGGTCATCACCGGGGTAACGAGGAAGAGACAGAGGCGGTCCACCGTGCGGGCAATGCCACTCCAGTTATCCTTTTCCTGAAAATCAACCAATCAAAGAGCAGAGTGGGCTCATTAGGAGGAGGGGGGGGGGTTCTTAAAGAGACAGGAGACCTTATTTTTGGATCTAATTTCAGTTTAAGAGACTAGTTTATATGTCGGTTTGTCACAATGACCATAAACTGCTGTCCATTCCGGAATCTTGGTTGCTAAGGTGGTTGCTAAGGTGATTCCAGGCGGGGAGTTCTGGTCCTCTGAAATGAGGCCAACGCGGAAGTAACTTAGAACTGCATTCTATCAAAAGGCCACCAGGGGGCGACCGTCTCTATACAAGTCAATGGAGAATTCACCAACTTCTCACTTGATTTCTAACCTCAGTAAACGTTTTCAAAATGTGTTTATGGTCTCAATCGCTAGTTTAAAGCCTTCTTCAATGCAGTATGATGTTCATTTGTGAAGTTTTGGCCTCCCCGATTTTATATTTGACAATAAAGCAGGGTATGCATTAGGGCGTGGCTACGTCCTGATTAACAGGTTGATTGACCAATGTCCTCGAGATCCAGCCCTCGTAACCAATCGCAACCTCCCCGCTCCGCCAATGGCTCCGCCCATACTTCCGCCCATGACTCCGCACGGATTCATTTAAGTAGAATCCGTGTTATTTTTTTCCCGGCATGCACCTGAAATTTTCAAGATGGCGCTGCCCAGATTCAAAACTATTGGCTTCCGAGCAGCAGTCCACAAACCAATGGGTGACGCCACGGATGTTATGTTCATTTCTTTTATACAGTCTATGGTTTATACGTCGGTTTGTCACAATGCCCATAAACTGCCGTCCATTCTGGAATCTTGGTTGCTAAGGTGGTTGCTAAGGCCGTTGCTAAGGTGATTCCAATCAGAGCAGAGTGGGCTCATCAGGAGGAGGAGGGGATCGGGGGGGGGTTCTTAAAGAGACAGGAGCTAAAACGGCTTGTTAATAGACAGAGGCTGAACTGAGCGGCTGCTTAAAGGACCAGTACAAGATAAATAAAGAGATTTAAACTGGAAATTATGTAAAGATATTCCAGTAGAGACTCAGAAGATTAATATAGAGATGGAAATATCCTCTTTAAATTGGCCACAGAGGTTAATTTAGTGTTTAAAGTGAGTTTCTGGTCATCTCATGCTCTCTTTTGTTAATTTATAATCAATATAAATGTTGTTTTATAGGCTGCATCATGTTATAGATATTTACCATTTTCATCCTAATTGCTTTACAGATCATAGAAGCTGAGTAATAATTAAGTTTATAAACTATTTGAGCCTTAATTACATTTTGAGGGGCTGAATAAAGGACCAGTAGAAGATAAATAAGGAGATTTAAACTGGAAATCATGCAAAGAATATACACATAGAGCTGGAAATGTGCAGAATAAATCCTCTTAATGATAATTTGAATGATTTTTGTCTCCGTCTCACCTCGTTGTAGTCGTTCTTGTTGCGCATGTGTTTGATGATGTAGTTCGCTCCGTCCACAGCCGGCTTGATCTCTCCGTACAGCTGCTCTGTCACGCCTCCTTCCTCCTGCAGCTTTTTCACTACACACACACACACACACACATATAGAGATTAAAGTCTACTGATGAATTTATTCTTGTTATTGTTGTTTTAATATGAAATAATGACTCTATATTCTAAGTGTTATTAAGACCTGATGCTCATTAACCTTCCTGTCGTCTTCTTGACCCCATCTGTTTTGACTGTTCCTTCCTTCCTTCCTTCCTTCCTCTATCCTTCTTTCCTCCATCCCCCTTTCTTCCTTCCTTCCTCCTTCCCTCTTTCTTACCTTCCTTCCTTCCTTCCTTCCTACCTTCTTTCCTTACTTTTTTCCTCCCCCTACCTTCCTCCCTTCCTTCTTTCCTGCTTTTCTTTCCTTCCTTCCTCTTTCTTTCCTCCATCCCCTTTTCTTCCTTCCTTCTGCCCTTCCTTCCTCCATCCCCTTTTCTTCCTTCCATCTGTCCTTCCTTCCTCCCTCACTCCTTCTTACCTACCTTCCTTCCTTCTTTCCTCCTTCCTTCCTCCTTTCCTTCCCTACTTCCTTCCTCCCTACCTCTTTTCCTTTCTCCCTTCCTCCCTCCTTCCTTCCTTCTTTCCCTCCTTCCTTCCTTCCTTCCTTCCTTCCTCCCTTCCTCCCTTGACTCGAGGACAGCAGGAGGGTTAATGTAAGTATTATAGTAGTGTATGGAGAGCATGTGAACCTGCAACTGGAGTTGGTCGTGCTGTCAGTCCGTGTCTCGCTGACTGCTTCTCGAACATCAGATCACTGCGAGACTTCACGCTGTAGTACTCCTCCGCCGAGGCGATGTATCCCACCGAGCTGGATCGCCGTGGCAACGCCCCGTCCCAGTGCGGCTCCGGCTCGTCGGGGTGGGACATGTGCAGGATGCGAGGCAGGCGCTCGAGGAAGAACTGGACGAGAGGAGAGGAGAGGAGAGGAAGACAAAATAAGAATGAAATATTAACACCGACAGACAGTCTAAACATAATTAATAAGCAGAAACTTTAACTTTATGTATATTAGCAGACTTATACACCATTAGCATTTCTGTTTTTGTTTACACATGAAAAAATATACTTTTATATTTTAGAAAATCTACATATGTTATTTATTAAATACAATTTTTTTTAAAAAGGTGATGGATGAGACAAAATGTAAAACACAGACATATGAATGAAGATAATATTGATTCAAATGACTCTTTTAAAGGAATCTGTGTGTGTGTGTGTGTGTGTGTTACCTTCTTGGTCTACTCAGACATGACGTGTGTGTGTGTGTGTGTGTGTGTGTGTGTGTGTGTGTGTGTGTGTGTGTGTGTGTGTTACCCTCTTGGTCCACTCAGACATGACGTGTGTGCTCGGCGTTCTGAAGTGCAGGTTGAGGACGACTACACAGTTCAACACCACAACCGTAACCAGCACCATGATAAACATCAGATACCTGCAAGACACACACACACACACACACACACACACATACACAATCCAACTATCATTCTTTAGTCTATGAATATATTTTAAAGTGGACAAAACACTAAATTATTTATCCCACAACCAACTCCCTCTTTCTCTCACAACTCCTAATAGAAGGTAAATGTCTTTTTTATCATCATTATTATTATTATTATTATAATTAGAATTATTAATAGTAATTGTTATTAGATGTGTTACCTACTTGACAATCAGAGGAACAGACATGGACGTCTCCGGCAGCCGTTGAGAGATCAGCAGCAGGAAGACAGACTGAGCCAGCAGCACCGAGATGGACAACGTCATCTTCTCACCGCCTTTACACACACACACACACACACAGACACACACACACACACAGACACACACAGACACACACACACACATACACACACACACACTGTTTATATAGTTTAAATAACTTTTATTTCATGCATGAAAACAGCATGAAATAACAGAGAGAGACAAAGAAGGAGAGAGAGAAGGAAGGAAAAGAAGGAAGGAAGGAAGGACACATGAAAGAGGGATGGAGGGAAGGGAGAGAGAGAGAGAAGGAAGGAAGGAAGGAAAAGAAGGATGGAAGGGGAGAAGGGAGGAAGGAAGGATGGAAAAGCAGGAAGGAAGGAGGAAAGAGGGATGGAAGGAAGGAAGGATAGATGGAAAGAACGAAAGAAGGAAGGACAGATGGAAAGAATGAAGGAAGGAAGTAAGGAAGGAAGGACAGCTGAAAGAGGGATGGAAGAAAGAAAGGAAAGAAGGAAGGAAACGCAGGAAATGAAATAACATATTAAAGGACTGACTGTCGGCTGGCAGGTAGTAGACGAGCGAGGCAAGGAAGGAGATGAGCACACAGGGGAGGGAAGAAGGGAGGAAGGAAGGAAGGAAGGAAGGGAGGAAGGAAAAGAAGGAAGGAAGGAAGGAAGGAAAGAAGGAAATGAAATAACATATATTAAAGGACTGACTGTCGGCTGGCAGGTACTAGACGAGCGAGGCGAGGAAGGAGATGAGCACACGGGAGAGGGAAGAAGGGAGGAAGGAAGGAAGGAGGGAAGGAAAGAAGGAAGGAAGGAAGGAAAGAAGGAAATGAAATAACATGTTAAAGGACTGACTGTCGGCTGGCAGGTAGTAGACGAGCGAGGCAAGGAAGGAGATGAGCACACAGGGGAGGGAAGAAGGGAGGAAGGAAGGAAGGGAGGAAGGAAAAGAAGGAAGGAAGGAAGGAAGGAAAGAAGGAAATGAAATAACATATATTAAAGGACTGACTGTCGGCTGGCAGGTACTAGACGAGCGAGGCGAGGAAGGAGATGAGCACACGGGAGAGAAGAAGGGAGGAAGGAAGGAAGGAGGGAAGGAAAGAAGGAAGGAAGGAAGGAAAGAAGGAAATGAAATAACATGTTAAAGGACTGACTGTCGGCTGGCAGGTAGTAGACGAGCGAGGCAAGGAAGGAGATGAGCACACAGGGGAGGGAAGAAGGGAGGAAGGAAGGAAGGAAGGAAGGAAAGAAGGAAAGAAAGAAGGAAGGAAAGAAGGAAATGAAATAACATATATTAAAGGACTGACTGTCGGCCGGCAGGTAGTAGACGAGCGAGGCGAGGAAGGAGATGAGCACACGGGAGAGAAGAAGGGAGGAAGGAAGGAAGGACGGACGGAAGGAAGGAAGGACGGAAGGAAGGAAGGAAGGAAAGAAGGAAAAATGAGAGTGTATTTGAAGGACTGACTGTCGGCTGGCAGGTAGTAGACGAGCGAGGCGAGGAAGGAGATGAGCACACAGGGGATGATGATGTTGACGATGTAGAAGAGAGGCTTGCGTTTGATGATCAGGTAGAAGGTGATGTCCTGGTGCTTGTTGCTCTCTATGGGAATGTGCTTATAGGTGTTCCTCTTAGCCGGCCGGTGGTGGACCTCCCACTCTCCGTTCTCTGCCCAAAGAAAGGAAAAACATAGAGGAAGAGAGGAAAGAAAGAAAGAAAGAAAGGAGGAAAGGAAGAAGCGGTTTAGATAATAAAGTGACAAAGATGTATTTATTTATTTATATAGAGCATTTCATATCCAAGGGAAACCCTAACCCTGTCCTTCCTTCCTTCTTTTCTTCCTTCCTTCCTCACTTCCTTTCTTCCTTCCTTCATTTCTTCCTTTCTCCCTCCGGTACTTCCTCCCTCTCTTCCTTCCTTCTTTCCTCCTTCCCTTCCTTCCTGCTTTCTGTCCTTCCTTCTTTCCTTCCTCCCTCTCTTCTTTCCTTTCTTTCTTCTGTCTTTCCTTCCTCCCTCTCTTCTATCCTTCCTTCCTTCTGTCTTTCCTTTCTCCCTCTATTCCTTCCTTCCTTCTGTCCTTCCTCCCTCTCTTCCTTCCTTCTGTCTTTCCTTCCTCCCTCTCTTCCTCTCTTCCTTCCTTCCTTCCTTCCTTCCTTCACCTGTCCAACCAGCAGGATCAATGATGATCCACTCCACCGTCCATGTCTTCTCTCCATCCCCTTCTTCTTTCAGCAGCATCTGGATCTCTTTGGCGTTATACGTCAGAGAGCTGCAAAGCAACATGGGAAATGGAGTTTAAAAAGAGACAAAAGCTTCAGTATGATTAATGGCACATTTTTATAAGAAGTTTTATAAAGAAAACAAAATAACAGTGATGGGAAGGTTACAGATTAGTAGTTACTCTATTTATAATGTAATAAGTAATGTAACTATTTCAATGACTTCATCAAAGTAATGTAACTTATTACATTTGATGACTTTTCTTATTTTCTAACCAATGTTTTCATCTGTTAGGGTAAATGTTCCCTCCTTCTGTCCTTCCTTCCTTCCTTCCTTCCTTCCTTAGTTCTGTCCTTAATTCCTTCCTTCCTCCTTTTATTCCTTCCTTCCTCCCTTACATCTAAGATCAGCTGTTAGGGTAAATGTTCCAGCTGTGTTGTCATGGATACTGACATGATTTATAAGGGAGATCATTTCTTATAAAGCAACATTTATCTCTCATTGTAAAATGTATTCATTAGTTCATGTAGATTTTGGAATATAAAATAAAGATATTTGATGAATAAAGTGGGTTTAATTGGTACTGTGACTCCATTTAAGCCCACATCATGATTTATTTACTAAATATATATAAAAAAAATATTGATTTCAAAGAATTAAAAACAGCAATATATGTATTCAGTAACATGTTAAATATTAAAACATGAGTAAAAGACCTTCCTGAGCAAAATCTTAAAGGTCTATCAGATCAGATTGTGTTCTATGGTTGCTATAGATACAGGTTGTGTTCTATGGTTGCTATAGATACAGGTTGTGTTCTATGGTTGCTATAGAATTAAAAACAGCAATATATGTATTCAGTAACATGTTAAATATTAAAACATGAGTTAAAAACCCTCCTGAGTAAAATCTTAAAGGTCTGACTTCAGATGTAACCTCAACATTTTTAACAGGAAATCATGC